>NC_052346.1:21659907-21873010 GCF_016432855.1 Salvelinus namaycush | reverse complement strand
TCGGTAGTGAGTTGTCATGTCTAAATGTTGATATTTAACCCTAACCCAGTAATAACCATAGTAAGTCACATGAATAGACATCAAAATCACTCAACCATCCTAACATAATACAACATGTAATGGTCTTATTTAGTGTTCAATTTCAACTGAACCATGATCATATATGTCATTTGTTTGTTTTTCAGGTCTTACGGCAAATAAAAATGTATGAACTAATACATTCTGTCTTTACCACCACATTCCGCCTTTACCATCACAGTTCATTATGTGGTGACAATTTTACGATATTTGGTCATAAATAGCAGGGATTCTAGCATGCTAACTCCAGTTGAACAGCTAGCATACAATGTACCCGAAATACACATAATTAAAACATAATTTCAAAAAATAACATAATTTGATGAAATTATAGCCTATTTGGTAATGACCAAATAGACTCCATGACATCCATGTGCTCCACTGTCACTATTCATATCCATGGTAACCAAGTACAAACTTTTGAAAAAAAGGTTATTGTCATGTAATTTGCTTGTTGTGGTGTTAATGACACAATACTAAGAGACGACTGTATTTTGTGTAAAGAAAGTATCAAATGGCTTATGCACATCTAGTATGTATATAGTTTCCATGTATTTGACTCTTTTTAAACAGGTGCATTAAATATTTTGTAATTATCAAGACTTTTTTTAAAGTGTAATACAAAGAAGAATGTCAAAAGTCATGTGAGACAGAACAAAAACAGACATGACATGCTGAAGAAAAAAGTAAGCTGAAAAAAAAGAGTTGAAGGTTATTTTAGTATCTACTTAATGGATGTGAAATAAACAAATCTAAATTAGCATTTTATCTTAAAAATCGAACCCTGAGACACAAAGGCACTACAGAGGGTTGTGCGTACGGCCCAGTACATCACTAGGGCCAAGCTTCACGCCATCCAGGACCTCTATATCAGGCGGTGTCAGAGGAAGGCCCTAAAAATGGTCAAAGACTTGTGGGAGTTAATGTTACATATAGGGACAGATGTAATACTAAAAGTAGCAAGGACATGTGTACATCAGACCACAGGAGGAGAAGGCGACACTTAAGTGCATTTGCTATTCTGGAAAGGGCAGCATACCAAAGATTAGATGGAGCGGAACAAACATAAGTATAATGGCCAAGGCCATAAGTGCTTAGGATAAGCTGGACATACCAATGTCAGAGGGACACACAATCTACTAGTCCTAATAAGGGCAACATACCAAAGAGCACACCAAGCTAAACATAAGTACAAAGGCCAAAGACATAGACCCATAGGACAGCTGGACATATATTATTTTTAGGACATGAAAGGGTCCCGCCACCATTATAACCTAACCGAAAGCAGATATGGGCGTTATTGGGCGTGAACAAACAGGAAGCTTAAACTAAAAGATAATGGTGGCAGATGGACTGAGGGAAGTAACTTCATTTGCATGTGGGATGGACTCATATGCTGTATGTGTATAAAGGCAGAGCCAGTGCTCAGGGAAGTTGGTTGTTCCGCGGACCAGCACGGCTTATGATATTTTGTATTAAAAGCCTTTATTGAATTCACAAGTTCTTGTAAGTGTTATATTTCTAGACGATTTTCCACCACATACTCCAGCCACCCTAGTCATAGACTGTTCTCTCTGCTACTGCACGGCAAGCAGTACCGGAGCGCCAGTGTAACGGATGTGAAATGGCTAGCTAGTTAGCGGGTACGCGCTAGTAGCGTTTCAATCAGTTACGTCACTTGCTCTGAAACCTAGAAGTAGTGTTGCCCCTTACTCTGCAAGGGCCGCGGCTTTTGTGGAGCGATGGGTAACGACGCTTCGTGGGTGTCAGTTGTTGATGTGTGCAGAGGGTCCCTGGTTCGCGCCCGTGTCGGTGCGAGGGGACGGTTTAAAGTTATACTGTTACACCAAGTCAAGGTCCAAAAGGCTTCTAAACAGCTTCTACGCCCAAGTCATAAGACTCCTGAACAGCTAATCAAATGGCTACCCAGACTATTTGCATTGCCCCCTCTCCGGGCCCCCTCTCTTTTATGCTGCTGCTACCTCTCTGTTATTATCTATGCATAGTCACTTTAATAACGCCACCTACATGTACATATTACCTCAATTACCTTGACTTTCGACCTCCTCCTTTTCTGCAGCAACCAGTGATCCGGGTCACGGCACCAATGTAACAGTTTAACTTTAGTCCGTCCCCTCGCCCCGACCCGGGCGCGAACCAGGGACCCTCTGCACACATCAACAACAGTCACCCACGAAGCATCGTTACCCATCGCTCCACAAAAGCCGCGGCCCTTGCAGAGCAAGGGGAACCACTACTTCAAGGTCTCAGAGCAAGTGACGTCACTGAGTGAAAGGCTATTAGCGCGCACCACCGCTAACTAGCTAGCCATTTCACATCCGTTACATAAGTAAGCATTTCACTATAATGTCTACACCTGTTGTATTCGGCGCATGTGACATAAAATTGGATTTGATCACCCATATTCATCGTACTTCTCCAATTTCAAACCAGTGTGTCTTGTTTGTAATGAGACTCTCGCTGTTTGCAAAGAGTTCAATCTGAGATGTCATTATGAATCTAAGCATGGTACGTTCAGAAGTAGATGTTCCACCCCAGACATGAAGCTGAAGTCTGATGCAGATAGGAAGGTGGGCCTAAGTAGTGAACACACCCTATGTGCTTTACAGTGGCAATTTTAGCATGTACATATTTTATTGTTATCTAACATTAATTTCAGTAGAAACCATATTTGTTTAAGCAAGTCAGCCATATCAGCTATGTTTTTTAAAAAGGAAGTAAATGAGGCCGAATTAACTGCCAGACGAGGCTACTGTGGCTGATAGCCAGGTGCAGCGGTGGTAAGGATTCACTCCATGGTGCTGAAAGGAAAGTTCAATCATTATGCTGGACTAAAATTCTGTAACAAATGGTTTATTTGAGCTGTTTTTGCCATAATATGGACTTGGTATTTTACCAAATCTTCTGTATACCACCCAGTGGCGTAGCTTCAGCCGGTGCGGTTGCACCAGGGCCCACGTCGTACATGAGCCCGGTGACGGGCCCGGATCTGCGGAGCCACAGGCCCCCTATGTAATTTTAATTCCACCCTACCATGGCCAATTATTAATTGTTGACGCGAGTCCATCACACCGATGATTTAACAAGTAGATCTTTCTTTAAATTTAGGCTATATGATAAATGATCCCACTGATGGTTTCACCAACAAAATGTTTTTTGTCACTACATGTCAGCATGATATTTTAGTGTATTGATGACAATAAATCTAATTAATTTGCTAAATAAATCATATTATTCAATACCATGTTAAGATAATGAAATGCATTCTGGGATTCATTGTGCAAATACTGTCCAAAGCGTTGTTGTTTCTGTCATTGTTTAAAGCAACAGTTGAGCTAGCTATCAAGAGACAACGGGCAAAATAAAAATAAAGAGAGAATGCCGAGAATAGAAAATTACGGATTTAAAAATCAGCAATGTATCAACACAAAAGGGGAACGCAAAAGAGCAAGGCCAGAAATGAGAAAGCAAAGGAGGTATCAAAGTAGTTAAATTAGATTCCTTTTTCAAATGCAGTTCAAGTGAAGCCATTGCTAACACAAGCAATGTAGTGGGAGCAGAAGAGGATGTAGGTTTATCATCGCCAGCAGCAGCTTTTAGCGTGTCAAGTGAGCCAAGGCCGAGCTGTTCCATCATACCAGAAGAAGCAACTTTGACAGAGGAGGATACAGGTTGTCAGGTATCGGCGGATACGACCCTGAGCATAAGCCAGGCCGGACAAGCTATCCCCAGGCCGGGCGGGGAGGAAGAGGAGCAGGGCGAGGCTAAAATCGTGGTGGCTGAGGAAACAGGTGGAAGTGGGACAGACAACCTTTTTACCTATCCAACTGACAGGGGCATTATGCAACAAATGTGGATCCAAAGGCGGTGTTTTTTCCGAGTCGTATTACACCACTACAACCAAGGCTGGAATCAAATGACCACGTACATGGCTATGTTATTCGGCCAAGATAGATTGTACGTATTGTGAGTCTTGCTGGCTGTTCAGAGATCAGAGAGCCCCTTTCTTCTCTGATGCGTGGGTGAATGGAGTGAGAGATTGGCGCCATCTAACACCCAAAATAGCATGTCATGAGACATCCCAGATTCACATGGGTGCCTGTTTGGTATATGAGCAATGGAAGCTCAATGACACTATTGACGCAGAAATGGAGAGAGGCGTGCGTAACGCAGCAAATTTCTGGCGACAGGTGTTGGAGCGCATAGTTAATGTAACTCTCACACTTGCATCATGTAATTTGGCGTTCAGCTGGGGCACTGTGAAAAGCTGTAACAGGTCAACAGTGGGAATTGTCTCAGTATAATTGAACTGCTGTCATTTTACGACCCAGTTCTGAAATAACTTTTAGAACGCCCCGCAGGATCCGTTAACCATCTCAGTCCTCAAATCCAAAATGAGCTGATTTATATCTTAGCCGAGCGAGTGAAGTGTGACATTCAGGGAGAGATGCAGGAAGCCCCATTTTTCTTCTATTATTATGGACCCACACCGGATGTATCCAAAGTAAACCAGTTAAGCCAAGTTAATCGCTATGAGAGAATGATAAGGGATGCAAATAATGTCGCCACAGATCTGACCATCACAGAGTTGTTTTGGGGATTTCTGGAGACTTCAACATAAAAAACCTTCGGCAGCATAGAGGATAAGGGGCTGGATATTTCAACATGTCGTGGGCAGGGGTATGATGGAGCTGCTAACATGAGTGGGGTGTATTCGGGTGTGCAGGCCAGAATATCCAAAAAGGAGCCGCTTGCTGTTTATGTGCATTGCGCAGAGCATAATCTTAACCTGGCTCTCAACGACTATCAAACATGTGCCAGAGATTAAACAGTTTAACAGTATGATACTGTTGAACTGTTTTACACCTTCTTCGGGTATAACATGAAGAGATGGTCAGTGTTGAGTGGTATATTTGATTTTGCATCAGAAAATGTAACTCTAAAACGATTGTGTCCCACCCGCTGGTCATCTAGATAGGAGTCCCTTGCCGCCCTGAGATACAGATATGTGGACATATTGAAGGCCCTCACCAACATCGTGCTTTTAATAAATGGATCACTAGTCACTTTAAATAATGCCACTTTAATAATGTTTACATATCTTACAATACTCATCTCATATGTTTATGCTGTATCTTATACCATCTATTGCATCTTGCCTATGCCGCTCATCCATATATTTATATGTACATAGTCTTATTCCATCTCTTTAGATTTGTCTGTATTAGCTAGTTGTGGAATTGTTAGATTACTTGTTAGATATTACTGCACTGTCGGACGTGAAGCACAAGCATGTCGCTACACTCGCATTAACATCTGCTAAGCATGTGTATGTGACCCAATAACATTTGATTTGAGCATATGGTTGCTGTCACAAGAAATTATTTAAAAAAATATATGTAATTACTTGCTATTCATCACCACTACTTATCCCTGAAAGCTGAAATCCCACTGGATTCTAGCAAAGGCGGGACTTCCAACAATACCAGATCAATAATGTGGGAGTTGGCTCTAATGAGCTCGCAAATGTAATTGTTCAATTTAAATAATGTTATTGATGAAGCATACCTGTCTAGGCTATTTGAAAATTAAACTTGAAATTAACCTAAAAACGCTGCTTAATCTAAGTTTATGTAGAAAGTTGAAAATCATATCATACAGTGTAACCTGAAAAATTTAAAAACAATTACTGGCGATTCTTCACCACCAGAGGTCACTGATAGCACAAGCTGAAATCACATGCGATTCCCGCACGGCCTGGCATTTCACTTTGAACAAAGGGGAAAACAGAAATGGCTGCTCCCCCTTGTTAGCTTAGCTTCACTTGTGCTGGAAAGTGAGACTCTGCACAACAAAAGTCCCTTCCAACAAAAGAACGGGTTTACTAAGTGACGTCTCACGTTCAACCTTTCAGCAATATTTTTTGCGATTAACCGGAACGTGCGGAAAACACAAATACCCTATTGGTCTACTCGCACCAATGAAAACGCGAGACAGAGAGATAGTTACTAGCTTGGTCAAGCCAATATCTACTCAAATTTTAAATCGGCTGGTCCTATGTCCACACTCGAGAAATGAATTATAACCAAGTCTACTCGCTCCTGAATGCGATAGACAGAAATAACACTACATTGGGCCCAACTAGTATTTTTCTCAGAATGTCTGCATCGGCTGGTACAAACGCCCTAGCTCATAGCATTCAGTAAATCCCCTACACACTGATTTGTGTCAGATATACAACACGAGTCAATCTCGCTACACTAGTATCTGGGTGAAAAAGAAAAACCACACACACACCATTCTCAACAATAATCCTGATTGGTGTGTGAGTAACTTGCTACACAATTCCTATGGACTGAATTCAACAGTGAGGCCTAGTTTTATCTTAGATTCCTCGCACGGGGGCATCAATATGACGTGACGTTATTGTTAATGTGATGACATGCTAATTATCGAATAATTAACTGTTTATTATTACGTGATTAAATAAATCCTGTAACAATTAACTCAGTAACCTGAAGCACCACGGGAAAAGTTTGTTTAATGAGTTACCGTTTCCCAAATTAACTCAAAGATTATATAGATTTCCCAGCAGTCACCAATTAATTCATTTCTGTCTCATTCTGAATGTCGCATAATTAGTAAATCTGCACAAACCCGGGTCTCACTAATTATTCCGTACCACACAAATTGAGTTGATAATTTTTTTTACTAACCAGTTAAATGATAACATAAGATAAATATACAAAAACAGTCTAGGTTATTGGTTAAAACTTCATACAATGGCAACAGGTCCCTAGTGGACCAACACAAGATGGAGTTTTACACACAGACAGACAGAGAGAGAGACAGAGAGACAGACAGAGAGAGAGACAGAGAGAGAGAAAGAG
This sequence comes from Salvelinus namaycush, assembly GCF_016432855.1. NCBI lineage: Eukaryota > Metazoa > Chordata > Actinopteri > Salmoniformes > Salmonidae > Salvelinus > Salvelinus namaycush. The sequence continues at coordinate 21,866,021 of NC_052346.1, read as the reverse complement.
AGAAATTCAACACTTGGATATATTTGTAAACTATGCTTAGTTTCAGCACTAACACCTTGCCCTGAACTGCCCATGTTATGGGTAAAAAGTGTAATGCATGTATTTACGTGTTGAAGGTCTCCGTTGGGTATCTCTTTGTGGGTCGAGTTCCGCTTAGTGGGAAAGGTTTGGCCAACACCTTGTTCATTCGTCTTCAGGTGTTAGTCTCTGATTTTCCAAACGATGTCACAATGTCCTTTCTCTTAGTTGTCAGTTTCCTTGCACTCGTTCTGTGAGAGTGGGCTTCTGAGGAGGCTAATCAACCGTGTCGATGCTCCCGACGTGGGTAAGAGGGCCGTGTAGACAACCGGTAACTTGAAAAGAATAGCCGGATGGTCCTGCTTAAATTCAACTTCCTAGATACAGTACTTAGAATAGCTACTCCACCACAAACTTGATTGTTCAGAGATTTACTTTATCTTCAACCTCGTGTTGCGTTTCGGGCTTGGCTGCAGCGTGTGGTCAACTTAGTCTGATATGTAAATTCTTAACGCATGTTTTATACCCTAGAAAGGGGCGTTTCCATCTTTATGACACACTCTCTGGGTTCCCTGGGGCGTAGCTAGTTACAATGCAAGGTATTAGGATTTACTATGATCTCGTTTAGACAACTAAAATCACTCTTATCACCAAAACATTCTCTTTCATCTGCATATTTTGTACACAAAGTATGTCAACATCACATATACATTATGAAAACTCTTCAAGTTAATGTTTTCGTTATAACATCCTCAACTAACTTTTAAGAACATCATAAAATAGACATTCATTTTCATATTCCATCCATCATTGTTTCCACCATTTGGCTGATCAAATATACATGTCTCAAAGTCCATTTATTTGATGTTCTGTAGTTTTGGGCTGTAACCTCTTCCTAAGGCAAACAGACATTCCAGTCTCTCACATTAGAGAACAGAATGGAGTTGGGCTGTTGCCTTACGATGGACGTGAGGTCATAAACCCCCCCATCAATCCCTCTATACTTCTCCCCGTCTTCGGGAGGGAGAGATCTCTCTGTAGAACCGTGATCCTCTGTAACCTGATTCTCACAGGACCGTCATGACAGTCCCCCTCTGGTGGGTTCAACTAGGAAGGATCCTGCATTTTGCAACCCACCATAAGAATGACCATCGGATGTCAACAATTGTATATACACTGTGTAGGCCATTTGTTTGTGAGAATGTGATCAAATTTGGTTCATATATAGACACCATATCATTTAAAAGAGTTTGTTTAATTTAAAACTATACACAAGAGAAGATGTTACCCAGAACAAATTAATGTACAAACATATCAATTAACTTCACCAGTTACTAAATTAAATCATCAATGACTAAAACAATGAATCTAGCATTAAAAGACAATTTAATAAACACTAGTCAATTCATAGCCTGTCTATCATTAAACAAAATGTGTTTGGTAATATAAAAATAATCCACCGAAACTAATGCTGAAAACTGATCTGATACAGTGCATTCAAAAAGTATTCAACCCCCTTGACTTTTTCCACATTTTGTTACGTTACAGCATTTTTATAAAATGTATTAAATCGTTTTTCCCCTCATCAATCTACACAAAACACCCCAAAATTACAATGTAAAACCAGTTTTTTTTTGCAAACATTGTCTTAGCTGTGTGCTTAGGGTCGTTGTCCTGTTGGAAAGTGGACCAGTGTGAGGTCCTGAGAACTGTGGAGCAGGTTTTCATCAAAGATCTCTCTGTACTTTGCTCCGTTCAACTTTTCCCTCGATCCTGACTAGTCTCCCAGTCCCTGCTGTTGAAAAACATACCCACAGCATGATGCTGTCACCACCATGCTTCACTATGCTCTGACATGCACTGTCAACTGTGGGACCTTATATAGACTGGTGTGTGCCTGTTTGAATTGAATTTACCAAGTGGACTCCAATCAAGTTGTTGAAACATCACAAGGATACTTAATGGAAACAGGATGCACCTGAGAACAATTGAGTCTCCATAGTAAACGGTATGAATACTTATTTATTATTTGCACCAAAAAAATCTAAAAACTGTTTTAAATTTGTCATTATGGGCTTTGTGTGTAGATTGAGGAATTTTTGTAACAAAATGTGGAAAAAGTCCAGGGGTCTGAATTCATTTCTTTTGCACTGATTGTACAAAACATTAGGAACGCCATCTTAATATTGAGTTGCAATCCCCTTTGTCCTCAGAACAGCCTCAATTCGTCAGGCCATGGACTCCACCTGGTGTGGAAAGAAACCCGCAGGGATGCTGGGCCATGATGACTCCAATGCTTCCCACAGTTGGGTCGGGTTGGCTGGGAGTGGATATCTACTCCGAATAGCTCGTTCCATCTCCTCCCACAGATGCACAATTGGATTGAGATCTGGTGACTTGGCAGGCCACTGCAGTAAACTGAATTCCCTGTCATGGTTCCCATGGAACCATTCCTGGACAAGCCTTGTGGCATGGGGCATAATCCTGCTGAAAACATCAATTTGCAGCTGGATACATTGCTGCCATAAAGGGATGCACCTGATTGGCAATGATGTTTAGACATCCTGTGGCATTAAAACGTTGCTCCACTTTTATCAAGGGGCCCAATATGTGCCATGAAAACACACCCCATGCCATCACCACCAGCCTGCAATGCTGACACACGGCATGGATGCATGCACTCGTGGTTCTCCATACCCTAGTCTTCCCATCAGCATGACACAGCAGGAACTGGGATTATCTAGACCAGTGGTTCCCAAAATGTTTATAGTCCCGTAACCCTTCAAACATTCAACCTCCAGCTGCGTACCCCCTCTAGCAACAGGGTCAGCGTGCTCTCAAATATTGTAAGCCTGTCACACACACACACACTATACATTTATTAAACATAAGAATGAGTGTGAGTTTGTCACTTCCCACGAGCCTGGTTGTGACAAAGAGCTCTTATAGGACCAGGGCACAAATAATAATAATCAATTTGGCTCTTTATTTAGCCATCTTACATATAAAACCTTACTTGCTCATTGAAAATTGTGAATAACTCACCACAGGTTAATGAGAAGGGTGTGCTTGAAAGGATGCACATAACTCTGCAATGTTGGGTTGTATTGGAGAGAGTCTCGGTCTTAAATCCTTTTCCACACACAGTCTGTGCCTGTATTTAGTTTGTATACTAGTGAGGGCCAAAAATCCACTCTCACATAGGTATGTGGTTGCAAAGGGCATCAGTGTCTTAACAGCGCGATTTGCCAAGGCAGGATACTCTGAGCGCAGCCCAATCCAGAAATTTTCACAGAACCGCTTGTTGCAATTTTGATGAGGCTCTCTTGTTCAGATATCGGTAAGTGGACTGGAGGCAGGGCATGAAAGGGATAACAACTCCAGTTTGTGTCATCCGTTTCAGGAAAGTACCTGCGTATTTGCACACCAAACTCACTCAGGTGCGTCGCTAGATCACATTTTACATTTGTCCGTAAGCTTGAGTTCATTTGCACACAAAAAAATCATACAATGATGAAAAGACCTGTGTGTTGTCCATGTTAACAAAGTTCACAATTTTCACTGTAGTGCCCAAAACGTCTTTCAAGCTGTTAGGCATTCCCTTGGCAGCAAGAGCCTCTCGGTGGATGCTGCAGTGTACCCAAGTAGTGTCGGGAGCAACTGCTTGCACGCGCGTTACCACTCCACTATGTCTCCCTGTCATGGCTTTCGCGCCATCAGTACAGATACCAACACATCTTGACCACTAAAGTCCATTTGATGTCACAAAGTTGTCCAGTACTTTTTAAAGATATCCTGTTGTTCTGGTTTCCAGTGGTTTGCAGAAGAGGATGTCTTCCTTAATTGACCCGCCAAAAACGTAACAGACATATACCAGGAGCTGTGCCAGGCCCGCCACGTCTGTTGACTCATCCAGCTGAATTCACTGGCTTGTATGCGAAGCAGTAATTGTTTCAAAACATCTGCCATGTCACTGATGCGTCATGAAACGGTATACTTTTTGGGGCATTTTCCACCAGCATTGTCCCAGCCATATCTGCGGAAGCAGGAAAAATTAAGTACTCCACCATAGTATGGAGCTTGCCTGTCCTAGCCACTCGGTAGCTCACCATATAAGACCCTTCTAGCCCCTTCTTATTAATGGTATCTGCTGCTTTTATACATGTCTTACTACTCGAAAGTAGTCTCAACTCTCGCTCAAAAAACTCCTGTGGCTTATTTTTCAAATTGGCATGTTTTGTTTCTAAATGTCTGCGCAAGAGTGAAGGTTTCATCGAGTTGTGAGATATAAACACACTGTGGATGAGGAAAGGCACTATTCCCAATATAAGTGAACCCCAAATCAATGTAGTTCTCATATTTGCACCTCTTCGATGGTCCAACATCCGTCTGTTGCTCGGTGCTTTCCCGGGTAAAGGGGCAGTAGCTCTTCGGCTGCATCAGAATCACAACTGTCAGTGTCCATGCTAGCTGGGCTAACAACAAACGTAGAATTAGCATTGGATGTGCTCGTGGAAGCAGAACAGCTTGTGCCGTCGACAGGTGCAGTACTGCTGGTAGTACCAGTAGAGCTGGTATGTGTCTCTATTGACGCAGGCTAAAAAAACACAGCAAAACTGACAAGATGTACACTGATCAGTAAAGAGAGGCTAACATTCTATGACGCTCCCTTTCCTCTGCACAGTTCTCTCACAGTGAGAAACAATAGGATTACAATAGAGTGTTCTACACTTTCTTCATTTGATCCAATTCAACATTGCCAATTATTTTATGAGATGAGAATTAAGTGGAGTGACTAATCTCAGCTGGTCTGAGAAAACTGATAAGTCTTCTCTCAAGTGTGTAGACGTTGGTGTATTTTTACATTGCCCAATCGGGAGAAGCTCTTGCCACAGTAAGAGCAGAAGAAAGGCTTCTCTCCTGTGTGTGTTCTCTGATGACCATTTAGCTCAGCTGATGATTTAAAACATTTTCCACAGTCAGAGCAGTAGTAAGGCTTCTCTCCTGTGTGTATACGTTCATGTCGTTTTAGGTGGCTCGATTGAGAGAAACTCGCCCTACAGTCAGAGCAGAAGTAAGGCTTCTCTCCTGTGTGTGTTCTCTGATGAACTTTTAGTTCAGTTGATGTTGTGAAGCATTTTCCACAGTCAGAGCAGGAGCAAGGCTTCTCTCCGGTGTGTGTTCTCTGATGAACTTTTAGCTCAGTTGATGTTGTGAAGCATTTTCCACAGTCAGAGCAGGAGTATGGCTTCTCTCCTGTATGTATACGTTTGTGTGTTTTAAAGTGGCCCAGGTGAGAGAAACTATTTCCACACTCAGAGCAGGAGTAAGGCTTCTCTCCTGTGTGTGTTCTCTGGTGAACTTTTAGCTGAGACGATTGTGTGAAGCATTTTCCACAGACAGAGCATGAGTAAGGCTTCTCTCCTGTGTGTATACGTTCATGTTGTTTTAGGTGGCTTGAGTGAGCGAAACTCTTCCAGCAGTCAGAGCAGGAGTAAGGCTTCTCCCCTGTGTGTATACGTTCATGTTGTTTTAGATGTCCTCGTACAGAGAAACTATTTCCACAGACAGAGCAGGAGTAAGGCTTCTCTCCTGTGTGTATATGTTCATGTTGTTTTAGGTGGCTCGATTGAGAGAAACTCTTCCTACAGTCAGAGCAGGAGTAAGGCTTCTCTCCTGTGTGTACTCTCTGATGAACTGTCATAGCCCTTGATGTTGTGAAATTCTTCCCACAGTCAGTGCAGAAATGCAGATTCTCTCCTGTATGTATTTTTAGGTGTATTTTCAGCTTTGATAGAATTGGGAAAATCTCCTCACAATGTGGGCAGTGGTGAGACCTCTTAGCTCTGTGATCTTCCTGCTGTTGCTTTCTGGATGTAGAGAATGTCTCAACATGATCTCCTGAGTGAACATCAGAAGAACCAGTCAGTTGGTGTGATATACAGTACCAGTTAAATGTTTGAACACACCTACTCTTCAAGGGTTTTCTTAATTTTTTTACTATTTTCTACATGGAATAATAAGTGAAAACATCAAAACTATGGAATAACACATATGGAATCATGTAGTAACCAAAAAAAAGTGTTAAATCAAAATAGCTTGTATTTTAGATTCTTCAAAGTAGCCACCACTTGCCTTGACAGCTCACACAACATTCCATTGGAACACAGGAGTGATGGTTGCTGATAATGGGCCTCTGTACTAGAGGTCGACCGATTAATCGCAATGGCCAATTAATTAGGGCCGATTTCAAGTTTTCATAACAATCGGTAATCTGTATTTTTTTTTTTTTTTACACCTATATTTAACTAGGCAAGTCAGTTAAGAACACATTCTTATTTTCAATGACGGCCTAGGAACGGTGGGTTAACTGCCTTGTTCAGGGGCAGAACGACATATTTTTACCTTGTCAGCTCGGGGATTCATGTTTGCAACCTTCCGGTTACTAGTCCAATGCTCTAACCACCTGCCTTACATTGCACTCCACGAGGAGCCTGCGTAGCAGGCTGACTACCTGTTATGCGAGGGCAGCAAGAAGCCAAGGTAAGTTGCTAGCTAGCATTAAACTTATCTTATAAAAACAATCAATCTTCACATAATCACTAGTTAAAAACACATGGTTGATGATATTACTAGTTTATCTAGTGTGTCCTGCGTTGCATATAATCGATGCGGTGCCTGTTAATTTCTCATTGAATCACAGCCTACTTCGACAAACGGGTGATAATTTAACAAGCGCATTTGAAAAAAAAGCACTGTCGTGTACCTAACCATCAATCAATGCATTTCTTTAAAATCAATACTCAAGTATAGATTTTTTAACCTGCATATTTAGTTAATATTGCCTGCTAACATGAATTTCTTATAACTAGTGAAATTGTGTCACTTCTCTTGCGTTCCGTGCAAGCAGTCAGGGTATATGCAGCAGTTTGGGCCGCCTGGCTCATTGAGAACTGTGTGAAGTCCATTTATTCCTAACAAAGGCCGTAATTAATTTGCCAGAACTGTACATAACTATGACATAACATTGAAGGTTGTACAATGTAACAGCAATATTTAGACTTAGGGATGCCATCCGTTAGATAAAATAAGGAACGGTTCCGTATTTCACTGAAAGAAAAAACGTCTTGTTTTCGAAATGATAGTTTCCGGATTCGACCATTTTAAATGACCAAAGGCTCGTATTTCTGTGTGTTAACTTGTTATAATTAAGTCTATGATTTGATAGAGCAGTCTGACTGAGCGATGGTAGGCTCCAGCAGGCTCGTAAGCATTCATTCAAACAGCACTTTCGTGCGTTTGCCAGCAGCTCTTTGCAATGCTTCAAGCATTGAGCTGTTTATGACTTCAAACATATCAACTCCCGAGATTAGGCTGGTGTAACCGATGTGAAATGGCTAGCTAGTTAGCGGGGTGCGCGCTAATAGCGTTTCAAACGTCACTCGCTCTGAGACTTGGAGTAGTTGTTCCCCTTGCTCTGCATGGGTAACACTGCTGTTGTCGATGTGTTCCTGGTTCGAGCCCAGGTAGGAGCGAGGAGAGGGACGGAAGCTATACTGTTACACTGGCAATACTAAAGTGCCTATAAGAACATCCAATAGTCAAAGGTATATGAAATACAAATGGTATAGAGAGAAATAGTCCTATAATTCCTATAATACCTACAACCTAAAACTTCTTACCTGGGAATATTGAAGACTCGTGTTAAAAGGAACCACCAGCTTTCATATGTTCTCATGTTCTAAGCAAGGAACATAAACGTTAGCTTTTTTACATGGCACATATTGCACTTTTACTTTCTTCTCCAACACTTTGTTTTTCCATTATTTAAACCAAATTGAACATGTTTCATTTTATTTGAGGCTAAATTGATTTTATTTATGTACTATATTAAGTTAAAATAAGTGTTAATTCAGTATTGTTGTAATTGTCATTATTACAAAAAAATATTTTATATATTTTTTTTAATGTATTATTATTATTATTATTTTTTTTTTTTTTTAATCGTCCGATTAATCGGTATCGGCTTTTTTTGGTCCTCCAATAAATCGGTATCGGTGTTGAAAAATCATAATCGGTCGACCTCTACTCTGTACACCTATGTAGATATTCCATTAAAAAAAATTTTTTTTTTTAAAAAGCAGTTTCCAGCTACAATAGTCATTTGCAACATTAACAATGTCTACACTGTATTTCTGATAAACTTTATATTTTATTGGATAAAAAAATAGCTTTTCTTTCAAAACAAGGACATTTCTAAGTGATCCCAAACTTTTGAACGGTAGTGTATGTATTCATATCAGTAGGCTGAACAACACAAAAGGGGAATAAAACTACTCTAAGTGGGTAAGAGTTGAAAGCTAAAAGGGGGCGTGTCATCCTCCACTCACTATCACAAGGGTTAGTAATGTTAGACAATTTCCAGTCATCTGGTGATTTTCAGTACCTATACTGTTCTCTTTGAAGTAGAAAGAATCGATATGAGGTTAAATATTAGACATGTGTAAGCAGAATGAAGGCTGAGCCCATGTGAATGTACAGAGCTGAATCAACATCGAGTTAACCATTAGACATGTAAAAAACAGAACGTAAGCAGAATCCGTGTGGATGAGGCAAGGTAGACCAACACAGACTGGTCTGGGCCATATCTGATCTTGTGAAGGCTACTGGACATGCACATGGGTTAATCATACATAGACAACATCGGCCTGAACTTGTGAAGAACTTTGGAAAGGAACATTAGCTAATCAGTTATAGGCACCATTAGACCTGCAGTACGAGTGTGCATGTCTGTGTGTCACGCAACCAATAGAATCTATGCCCTAATGTCTGAGCCAATAAGAAAGGCAGCAATATTGGGGAGGCCAAGGCTAGAAGGTATTAATTATTTAGATAAAGTGTAGTGACAATGTTATGTAAGGGTAAAACTGTATAAAAGCTGAGTACTGAGAATGGAGAATCAGTTATTCCATGGAATTGCTCGGCTTTGTTACTTTTGTAGTAAAGTCTATTTGAATTCACAAGCTCCGGTATCTGAGAAATATTTTATTCAATATTTCCACGACAGTAACTACACAGACACATTTCATAAATAAATAAAAAAACACTGCAGTTTGCCTACTTCACTTCTTTAGTCTGCTCTCTGATCACTCCAGATAGACCAGTGAATAAAACACATGTTGGCAATACTGGTGTCAAACCATGCAAGTCTGAGTAGCATGAAATAACATCTACCTTCTCATTGAAACAGTTCTACTGCAATTTTTCATACACAGTGGGAAGTTGGAATGAATAACACAAACTTAGTGAGATAAAACCTGCTCTTACCATGAGAAACAGATGTCCCAATCTTCTCCTCCTCTTCTTCATCTTTAATGTTGACATCCAGCTCCAGTGTTTGACTGCAGTCTTCCAGCTTCACTGCTGCCATCTCTGGATCCTGCAGTGCAAACTGGGCTCCACTGTCACAATCAGGACCCAGTGACTGTAGGTTTGGACTCACTGTGGAAGGAGAAAGGCAGGCTAAGTTTGTCCTCACTATTCTCATACTTCATTATAGTCTGCCTGTAGTAACAATGAGAAACAGACACCAAAAGTTAATCTTTACAGTTCCGGCACTTTCTTTATTCTCTAAAAATATATTATATTTCTTCTTGTTCAATTATCGAATTTAGTGCTCGACTTGAACTGAAATAGGTGCCGATACTCATTTTGGGTGACGGCACTGTTTATATTTAGGTACAGGAGCTCCACAATACTTTTGAGCTAATATTCTATAAAAGAAACGAGCAGAAGCAGTAGAAATTTGAGGTACTGGTACTCAGCTCCGTTGAGCTCCTGTCCAAGTCAAGCACTGATCTCATTTCAATAGATCAGGTAGCTAAGAATTGACAAAACATTAATTAATTCAAATTAGACAAAGTACACACTTCAAAAATAGGCTACACAACGTAAATGCAATTAATCTATAGTAGATTAAATTCACATAAATGCATAAATGACAACAAAGCGTTTAGTACAAGGTTACAGTATGTTTATGGCACTATACTATTTTCCTGAATAACCTTGTCTTCACTATCATTTCAAATAAAAAACTAATAGTATTTCTGTTCACACCATAGTAACATTTATAGATAAAGATAGAAATAGCTTAATGTGTCTGAATATTAGTACACATGTAGAAAACTGATAATCATTACATTCTTATGGCTGCAGGGGCAGTTTTGAGTAGCTTGGATGAAAAGGTGCCCAGAGTAAACTGCCTGCTCCTCAGTCCCAGTTGCTAATATATGCATATTATTAGTCTATTTGGATAGAAAACACTCTGAAGTTTCTAAAACAGTTGAATGATGTCTGTGAGTATAACAGAACTCATATGGCAGGCAAAAACCTGAGAAAAAATCCAACCAGGAAGTGGGAAATCTGAGGTTTGTAGTTTTTCAACTCTTTGCCTAACCAAGATACAGTGGAAATGTGGTCATATTGCACTTCATAACGCTTACACTAGATGTCAACAGTCTTTAGAACCTTGTCTGATGCTTCTACTGTGAAGTGGGGCCGAATGAGAGGGGATTGAGTAAGGTCTACGATGACCTGAACATGTGCGTTCATGTGAGAGCGAGCTCTGTTCTATCGCATTTCTGAAGACAAAGGAATTCTCCGGTTGGAACATTATTGAAGAGTTATGTTAAAAACATCCTAAAGATTGATTCAATACATCGTTTGACATGTTTCTACTGACTGTTACGGAACTCTTTGACATTTCGTCTGCTTTTAGTGAACGCACTTTGTGACTTTGGATTTGTTTACCAAACGCGCTAACAAAAGTAGCTATTTGGACATAAATTATGGATATTACAGAACAAATCAAACATTTATTGTGGAACTGGGATTCCTGGGAGTGCATTCTGATGAAGATCATTAAAGGTAAGTGAATATTTATAATGTTATTTCTGACTTCTGTTGACTGCACAATATGGCGGGTACCTGTATGGATTGATTGGGCTCTGAGCGCCGACCTCAGATTATTGCATGGTTTGCCTTTTTGAAATCTGACACAGCGGTTGCATTAAGGAGAAGTGGATCTAAAAGTCCATGTATTACACTTGATCTTTGATCAAAGTTTATTATGAGTATTTCTGGAAATTGATGTGGCTCTCTGCAAAATCACCAGACTTTTTGGAACTACTGAACATAAAGCGCCAATGTATACCGAGATTTTTTAATATAAATATGAACTTTACCGTACAAAACATACATGTATTGTGTAACATGAAGTCCTATGAGTGTCATCTGATGAAGATCATCAAAGGTTAGTGATTAATCTTCTCTCTATTTCTGCTTATTGTGACTCCTGTCTTTGGCTGGAAAAATGGCTGTGTTTTGGCAGTGACCTAACATAATCGTTTGTGGTGCTTTCGCTGTAAAGCCTTTTTGAAATCGGACACTGTGGTGGGATTAACAACAAGTTTATCTTTAAAATGGTGTAAAATACTTGTATGTTTGAGGAATTTTAATTATGAGATTTCTGTTGTTTGAATTTGGCGCCCTGCACTTTCACTGGCTGTTGCAGCCCTAAGAAGTTTTAAGCTTCAAAACTGTATTGCGACCGTGAAATTGTCTATCTGCACGCGCATTTTAGTTCGTTGACGCAGACCGAGTCGGCGCCGCCATTTTACCAGCTCGTGAATTTTACACAAAACCAATAACATGCTAAACGAACTCAGAAATCTCAAATAAATGGATTCTTTATTAAATGACCTTGAGGAAATTATGTACATCCATTCAGACAAACCCAAAGTGTCTAGCTATGTGAATATCTATGTGTATCACGTTCACTCGGTTTGACACAAAAATAACAACCCTTTACCAAACGTGATAATACCTTAACGGATGTTACCTAGCATGGAATGACATGTTCTTTCGAAATTAAAAAGTTTAAACGTGCTATTACATACCTGTAGTAATACATAGAAACGGACACAAGGGTTATCTTCTTAACATAACAGTTCTTGCACTTTCTTGATTCTGAAGACTGGTGCGTGCCTGTCTGGAACTTCCTGTTCCCCCACTACCACAGTGCATCCACAGGTAGAACAATGAGACAGATATTTCACCGGATGTATAAATGTGAAGCATCCGCTTAGCGTTTCCACTCACTGCCAAACTAAATTCTGTTATGAACTGAGTGGACTACGTTTTGTAGACATTACCCTTTGCAGAAGTTTATTTTTTATATATTATTTAAATAAATTGCTTTGTTTAGAAGGAACGCAAAGGTGACTTGAGTTATTGCACACGGGCGCTTCACAGAGGTGGTGTTCCCTAACAGAAATATGCAGATGTGTGCTAGAACACACTAATAGGATCTCGTTACCTTGTGCTTGGCTCTGCCCGCTATGCCCCAGAACAGACTATGGGAGGCGCACAGTACTACATAGAGCCATGACTACATGGAACTCTATTCCACAAGTATTCAGAAAAATTTGATTTAAAAAAACAGCAGCAGCTAATGGGGATCCATAATAAATATTCACAGAGGAGGCGTTCCCTAATAGAAATATGCAGATGTGTGCTAGGACGTGCCAATAGGATCTCGCTAGCTTGTGCTTGGCTCTGCCCACTATGACTCATCTCTTCCCATTGGAAACGACCGGTTTAGTTATAAAAAATAAGGTGCAACCCTCTGTGCTTTCAGGAATTATTATGTCCCTACCCCATTATATGAGAAGAGCGGTACTTTAAAAATAAATTTCCACTATTTGCAATGTAAAAATCCTAATAAAAGCAATCAGAGTAATTACATTTGGATTCCTCTGTAATTGTCATGCCTCCTAAAAAACGTAATGTGAAAACGTGCCTGATATTCTAAGAATTGATTCATGTTGGGCCGTCCCGGGTTTATGCAACATTGTAGCCTATTTAGACCAAGGCGTGACCATTACTGTGGTGAGAGAGAAGCACGCCTGTATCTCACAGAACTAAAATGAGATTCACTTTCTATGATCTCTCTCCCTCTCTGTGCTGTTATAGACATGAGCCGGCAACTCATCTCTCCAGCATTGCACTTCATCATTTATTTCCTACAATATTTCTAATACAAATCGCTAGAAAACACAGGTTGTAAAGCAAATAGATCCTGCTGAATAGAACATACTAATCTGTCTGTTACCAAGTTATCAACTTCCAAATAGGCCTATTGAGCGAACAGCATAGTTTTACAAAGTAAAGGAAGAGAGAGAAGCTTTTGGCTGGTGAGTGAGCTGCACATTATTGGGTGAGTCAGTGAAACTGGAAAGCTTGTTTAGCCTCTAACGAGTCACAAACCCGGATCCGGGATCCCCCCCATCAAAAAAGCTGACTAGCATAGCCTAGCCTAAAGCCACAGGGATATCATATAATAAAATGTTCATGAAATCACAAGTCCAAGACACCAAATGAAAGATACACATCTTGTGAATCCAGCCATCATTTCTGATTTTTAAAATGTTTTACAGGGAAGACACAATATGTATTTCTATTAGCTAACCACCATAGCAAAAGACACAACTTTTTTTTCCCACCATTTTTCCCCTGCATAGGTAGCTATCACAAATTCGACGAAATAAAGATATAAATAGTCACTAACCAAGAAACAACTTCATCAGATGAGTCTGATAACAGATTTATTGTATAGCATATGTTTTGTTAGAAAAATGTGCATATTTCAGGTATAAATCACAGTTCTACATTGCAGCTGCAATCTGAAATAGCGCCGAAGCAGCCAGAATAATTACAGAGACCAACGTCAAATACCTAAATACTCATCATAAAACATTTCTGAAAAATATATGGTGTACAGCAAATGAAAGACAAACATCTTGTGAATCCAGCCAATATTTCCGATTTTTTAAGTGTTTTACAGCGAAAACACAATATAGCATTATATTAGCTTACCACAATAGCCAGAAACACAAGCCATTTACCAGCAGCAAAGGTTAGCGATCGTAACAAACCAGCAAAAGATATATAATTTTTGACTAACCTTCATAAACTTCATCAGATGACAGTCCTGTAACATCATATTACACAATGCATATAGGGTTTGTTCGAAAATGTGCATATGTAGCGGCACAAATCGTGGTTATACAATGTCAATAGTAGCCAAACTTCAAGCAATCTGTCCGGCGCCATCTTGGAGAGGCACCTAATCTAATCAATAACTAATCGTAAACTTGACAAAAAAAATACAGGTTGGACAGCAAATGAAAGATACATTAGTTCTTAATGCAACCGCTGTGTTAGATTTTTAAAATTAACGTTACTACGACATACAGCGTGCGTTACAGCGAGACCGTGCCGAAATTAATGGCGGAATTATTGTTTAACATTTTTCAACATAAATACGAATTAACAGCATAAAGACTTCTTACTATTTGTTGAGCTTCCATCAGAATCTTGGGCAAGGTGTCCTTTGTCCATAATAATCGTTGCTCGGCTGTAGAATGTCGTCTTCAACCGTGTAATTAGCAGCAAACATTAGCTATGTGGCCCAGACATGCCCAACTCTTCAAAACGCAGGACAAAGAAAATTCCGAAAATCGCAATATACTCATATAAACTGATATAACTCGGTTTAAAATAACTACGTTATGATGTTTCTAACACCTATATCGAATAAAATCAGAGCCGGATATATCTAACGCCGATAACGTGAGCTTCTCAGAATGCCATCCTGAGGTCTGTCTTGCGTCATGGCGAACGATGAAAAGGGTGCACCCCTCGTGCCAAGCCTATTTATACTGCCTCAGATCTACCTAGCAACACCATTTCAATTCTCAACGCTTGCTGACATCTAGGGGAAATCGTATGCAGTGCTTGTCGACCAATAGAATAATTGCAAATTATTTAACTGACCCAGGAACAGAGTTCCCAATTTCAGATTTCTCACTTCCTGACAGGAAGATTGCTCCAACTCGAGTTCTGTTTTACTCACAGATATAATTCAAACGGTTTTAGAAACTAGAGTGTTTTCTGTCCAATAGTAATAATAATATGCATATTGTACGAGCAAGAATTGAGTACGAGGCAGTTTAATTTGGGAACGAAATTTTTACAAAGTCGAAATGGCCCCCCCTATTGACAAGAAGTTAGGACTATAACTTCCTCCTCATATTGTACAATGTGTTTCTCCTCACACCTGCCCTAGGCTATTGATGGATTAGCGACACGGTCATTTTTATTGACCTCAGAGTCTCAGTTTGTCAGTGTCAAAGCAGTCTGTCATTTTGGTCATTTGTGAGGTATTAAAAAAGATTCTGCAAAAGTCTCCAGTCATCTAAAATTATGTAGAACTGCATGAAATCCGTTTATAAAAGGCCACATTTTTCCAGGACTCCAGGCTACAATAAATGTACTCCATGTGTGCAAATTCTGCAAGCGGCTCCACACCACTGCTCTATGCCAGTACGCTAAAGCCATGATAATGCATGCAATGCTTTATTAAAAAGGTATTTTATTTCATGTGTTCTGGTACCTCAGAGCCCCCCAGGTCACCACCCTCTTGGATTCACTTCTGGTTCCATCACCTCCCAATTTACAAATGAAGCACTGGAGAAGTGGGTAGCTGCCGCTGCCTCCTCCAGGACACATCTCCTTTACATAGAGTTATTCAGGCTGTTGATTGTGGCCTCTGGAATGTTGTCCCACTCCTCTTCAAAGGCTGTGTGAAATTCCTGGATATAGGAGGGAACTGGAATAAGCTGTCGTACACGTCGCTCCAGACCATCCCGAACATGCTCAAAGGGTGACATGTCTGGTGAGTACGCAGGCCATGGAATTGGGACATGTTCAGCATTTTCAATTGTGTACAGAGTCTTGCGACATGGGGCTGTGCATTGTCATGATGAAACATGAGGTGATGGCGGCGGATGAATGGCAGGACAATGGCCCTCAGGATCTTGTCATGTATTGAACACTAATCAAACGTCAGTGAGTACCAGATTGAAAGCCCCCTAAGCATGTCCAGATGGGCTCCCAATATATATTTAAGGACAAACTTCTAGGTCCACTTTTGGATATGTACAGTGTATTGGGGTATGATATGCTCTCGAGCTCAGACACAGACAATAAACATCCCCCTGAGATTGTTGCAATACAATTGGATAATGAGAACATGTATCACCCTTGTTAAGCCCCACAAATTTGACCCCAATACCTCAGACCTGTGTGTTAAATGTAACACGCATTTAGGCACCTTGTATCATTGCCTGGAGGAATGTGCTGAGATACAAACGTTTTGGAGCTCAGTACTGCGCTATATCTCTGAGATGACCTCTACCCCAATACCACTAATCCCTAAACTATGCCTCCTAAATCTTTACCCAGAGAATATCTCTTTACATAGGAGCGAAAAGAAAATGTTTGACCTCTGGCTATTACAAGCTAGACGTTCAATTGCTCTCCACTGGAAGTATGTCAGTTCCCCCTCACTTGGTCATTGGTAAAAATAATTAACATCAAGTCTGACTCTTGAATAATCTATTTATATAGTGAAAAAGAAAGCCCCAGAGTTTCATAATATTTGAGATCCGTTTTGTGAGTTTTTCCAAACCGGTGATATTCTAGAATCATTGGAACTGTAAATCCTCGATTTTTATTGGCTCTAGTTCTTAGAGGTATCTGCTTTATCTGCATATTACACGTTTTATTTGGAAATGTTTTGGTTTCCTTCCCCAGATCTGTGCCTCAACATAATCCTTTCATGGAGCTCTACGGACAATTCCTTCCACCTCATGGCTTGGTTTTTACTCTGACATGCACTGACAAATGTGGGACCTTATATAGACAGGTGTGTGCCTTTCTAAATCATGTCCAATCAATTGAATTTACCACAGGTTGACAACAACCAAGCTGTAGAAACATATCTAATGGAAACAGGATGCACCTGAGCTCAATGTCAAGTCTCATAGCAAAGGGCCTGAATACTTATGTAAATAAAGGTATTTCTGTTTTGAATTTTTAATACATGTACAAACATTTCTAAAAAAACTGTTTCCTTTGTGAGGAACATTGATTAATATTTTTTTATTTAATCAATTTTAGAATAAGGCTGTAACGTAACAAAATGTGGAAAAAGCCAAGGGGTCTGAATACTTTCCGAATGCACTGTGTGTATTCATATCAGAAGGCTGTGCAATACAAAAGGGGAATAAATATTTTCTAAAAGTGGGTAAGATGGGGAGTGTCATCCTACCACTCACTATCACAAGGGTTAGTAACTCCACAGGCTCATTTCATATAACTTTAAAACACTACTTCAATTACTTAGTGATCACTCCAGATAGCCCAGTGAGTAAAACGAATTCTGGCAATACTGGTGTCAAACCATGCAAGTGTCAGTAGCATGAAATAACATCTACCTTCTCATTGAAACAGTTCATCATGAAACAGTTCTACTGCAACTTTCATACACAGTGGGAATTTGGAATGAATAGCACAAACTTAGTGAGATAAAACCTGCTCTTACCATGAGAAACAGATTTCCCAATCTTCTCCTCCTCTTCTTCATCTTTAATGTTGACATTCAGCTCCAGTGTTTGACTGCAGTCTTCCAGCTTCACTGATGCCATCTCTGGATCCTGCGGTGCAAACTGGGCCTCGCGGTCACAATCAGGACCCAGTGACTGTATGCTTGGACTCCGTGTGGAAGGAGAGAGGCAGGCTGGGTTTGTCCTCACTGTTGATGTTTCCGCCCTCAGACTTAATCTGAGTTGGCCTGAAGTAATAAAGAGAAACGGATACAAAAGTTAGTCTTGACAGTTCTGGCACTTTCTTTATTCTCTAAAAATATTGTTTCAATTTAGGTGCAGGAGCACCACAATACTGTTGAGCTAATATTCTATAAGAGGAACATGAGCTCAAACAGTAGACATTTGAGGTGCCGGTACTCAGCTCCGGTGAGCTCCTGTCCAAGTCAAGCACTGATCTCATTTCAATAGATCTGGTAGCTAAACATTGACAACAAAACATGAATTAATTCACATTAGACAAAGTATACACTTTAAATCAGGCTACACAATTTAAGTGCACTTAATCTATAGTAGATTTCCTGAATTCACATAAATGACTCAAAAAACATTTAGTACAAGGTTGCAGTATGTTGTAGGCAGCACTATGTACTATTTTCCTTAATAACCTCGTCTTCGGTGTATTATTTCAATCAAAACCAATAGTATATCTGTTCACACCATAGTAACATTTATAGATAAAGATAGAAACAACGTAATGTGTGTGAATATTAGTACACATGTAGAAAACTGATAATCATTACATTCAGCTTCAAAACAGTAGTGCAACCGTGAAATTGTCTCCCTCTGCCTGGACTTTTTATCATTGTATTCACAGGAATGTCCCTGTATTGATGTGTAATTTTGTTATTATTGTTGCAATAAAAGAAATTGACGCAGACCGAGTGGCGCCGCCATTTTACGAGCTCGTGAACGAATTCAGAAATCTCAAGTACATATATTCTTTAGAAAGTTTAAACGTGCTATTACATACCTGTAGTAATGAATAGAAACGGACACGAAGGTTATCTTCTTGACTGCACCGTTCTGGCGCTTTCTTTATAATGAAGAATGGTGCGCGTCTGCCCGGAACTTCCTGTCCTTCCACTAACACCGTCCGTGCATTCCGGCATCCTTGGGAAGGTTCTACCGCATTACAGGAGAACGGGGTCGTAGCCTCTTCCAGGACACATCTCCTTTGCATAGAGTTGATCAAGATGTTGATTGTGAAATGCTATTTCTAGAATATTTTCTGGTCTGTGGAGCAACCAGACGCTGCACATGACACATTTATGAAATTGATTATTCCAGTTACTAATAAGCACTCACCTATTAAGGAAATGACTGTAAAAACTGTTAAATCTCCTTGGATTGATGAGGAAGTGAACAATTGTATGGGTTGAGAGGGATGAGGCAAAAGGTATGGCAAATAAGTCTGGCCGGCCAACCGATTGGCAAATGTACTGCAAATTAAGAAAGCGTGTGACTAAACTAAATAAAAATAAACTATACTATGAAACCAAGATAAATTATATAAAGAATTATAGTAAAAAGCTTTGGAGCACATTCAACAAAATTCTGGGGAAAAAAGACAACTCAGCTCCTTCATACATTGAATCAGATGTCTCATTCATCACAAAACCCACTGATATTGCCAAGATAAACAAACTTAGGGATGACATGCCAGCAACAAACGCTGACACTACACATCCAAGTATAACTGACCAAATTATGAAAGACAAGAAATGTACTTTTGAATTCCGTAAAGTCAGTGTGGAAGAGGTGAAAAAAAACGATTGTTGTCTTTCAATAATAAGAAGCCACCGGGGTCTGATAATCTCGGGGCAGCAGGTGTTCTAGAATCAATTTTAGTATTTCAAAATCCAGTGAAGTTAATTTTTCCATGACAGGTACCAAAGCCCTTTGTAGGGTCATGTGAAGGTTTTTGTGGTTAGAGCTTGGGGCCAGTAACTGGCCCCAATCCCTGAGCTGACAAGGTGAACATCTGTTGTTCTGTACAGGGCAGTTAACCCACAATGACCCCAATAGACCGTCATTGTAAATAATAATTTGTACTTAACTGACTTGCCTCATCAAATAAAGTTTTTTTTTTTTATGGTATAAAAGGTGTTTTTCTGGAGTTTGATAAAGGTGTTATATAAAGGTGGTATGAAATGTGTTATATCTGGAGTTGAATAAAGGTGTTATATAAAGGTGGTATAAAAGGTGTTTTTCTGGAGTTTGATAAAGGTGGTATGAAGGAAAAAGGAAACCACACACTGCTCTTGGTAGTATCACTGATATTTAATAAGCTTTACGTATCGGCCTCACCACCTCCGTCAGAGCTATTGTGAATTTTTTTAAATTAGCACCCTTATGTAGACCTAGCCCCACCCACATCAGTTCCACACATCGAAAGGGGTCGGAGGCAAAGGAAAAACAAATAAGTGCTACCAAATATAACAATATGCATTTCACAAACACTATAAACACACATACACTATAAATAAGACGCATTAAACACGTCTGTAAAACCACAATGAGGACATAGCAAGTTTTCATTAATCATTGGGTACATCGTACGAAAAACATCAGAGTAATCTTAATAAATAGGCACAAAATTCATGTTCAAATTCACAACATAACATACATAGGCATTTCATCATTAAGTCCTTTAGGAAATAATGTTTGGAGGGTGAAACTCCCAAAACATTCTCTTTTACTCAGAGTATTATTAATATCTCCTCCACTGTCTGATATCTTAGCTTTCTCTATGCCACAAAATCTAAAGGTAGAAATGTCATGCTTTCAGTCATTGAAATGTACTGCGGCTGGAAAATCCCTGTCGTTTCTCCTGATTTAACTTTTATGTTCACTAATTCTCTGTTTGAGAGAGCGGGAGGTTTTACGGACATAGCCCACATGGACATTTAATAATGTAAATAACATGGGTGGTGGAACACATAATAATGTCATTTATTTGGATTTTCACCCTCCAGACATTATTTCCTAAAGGACTTAATGATGAAATGCCTATGTATGTTATGTTGTGAATTGGAGTGTGGAAGGAGAGAGGCAGGCTGGGTTTGTTCTCACTGTTAATCTGTCAACTCTGGATAGAATCCCAGTTCTAAATAGAAGTCTGAGATCAACCTCCTGGTCCTCCCCTGTGCAGGCTACACCCCCTCCCATTGTTACTGTGTGTATGAAAACATTTTGAACAATGGCTTCCTAAAATGCTGTGGTGCTTACTAACACAATAGGAAAGGTTGTGGTAGATGTGGGCCATCACAGGTGAGTTCACAGCTCTTTCACTCTGAACATTCATATCAATGACTCACCCTCAAATGGACCATCAATATCAGAGTTCTACAAGACTATTTACATAATAAACTGGACATTACAACAGTCTGACTCTCAATATAGTCTTGGGTATATATTGAACTCTAACAAAGGGCCATGGAAAAGGTCTGTTGAAATGGATACTGTAGTGGTGTAGAGAAAGGTAACACAAGCTTCCTCTCTGGTTACATTATCCAATCGATAGATAGTGGGTAATTCTTGAACTGAATGGGAAATGTTGTCTCTGGACTTTGGTACCTAATAAAATGCTGTTATTTAATTTAAAAAAAAGTTTTTAAATGAAATGAGTCTGTGTAGTTACTAACCCTTGTGATAGTGAGTAGAGGATGACACGCCCCTTTTTAGCTTTCAACTCTTACCCACTTTTAGAATAGTTATTTTCCCCTTTTGTATTGTACAACCTACTGATATGAATACATATACTACCAGCCAACAGTATGGACACACCTACTCATTCAAGGGTTTTTCATTATTTTTTACTATTTTCTACATTGTAGAATAATAGTGAAGACATCAAAACTATGAAATAGCACATACGGAATAATGTATTAACCAAAAAAAATGTTAAACAAATCAAAATATATTTTATATTTGAGATTCTTGGAAGTAGCCACCCTTTGCCTTGATGACACACTCTTGACATTCTCTCAACCAGTTTCATGAGGTAGTCAGAAGAGGAAACAATGATACAATGTAGTCTAACAACATCTCTCTCAAACAGCACAGTTGTGAGATGTGTTTCACTGTAGAAGCACTGGTCCTCTTACATTTTAATTCCAGGTTGCATATTACAATATTTAAGGGCATATCAGATGGTCTGCTCTGTCCATAACAGTCACACCAAGCATAGGGTTGGTTGGTATAAGATTGAAATGGGTAAATAATGTACCTGTGAAAACCCTATGAAATAGCTCCCCAATACCATCTGATGTATATATTTAATGTATTACATGAATGGTGACCACACCCCTTCCAAAAATACATTTAAATTGTGTTTTACTGTGATTATTTCCACCCTGCTGAATGTATTCAATGTATTCCATTTCAAATGTGTCTCCCAGTGCAGCTTTACTTCCAGGCTATTATGACACATCTGTCAGTTTCTTCTATGTTCCTAGGCCTCTAGTACAATGGAAAAATATTGTTTTTGGTCACTACCATCCCAAGAAAATACCATGCTACTTTTTTCTTCTTCATTGTACTACAATCCTACATTTTTGTATGGGCTGTTCTTCACATCAGAGTGCTGCTGCAGGCCCTTTGCCTCTCTTGACCATGTCGGGCGGCCCGGGCACAACCCACAAAGCTCAAGGCGCGCTCTCCACTTCCCTCTGGTAGCCTGATAACACATCACTCCCGACAGACACAAGCATAAATGTAGCAGCCTATACACCTAATCATTAGTGATCTGACATGCTGTATTACATGGAAACTGTAGGCTACTAACAACAGCTACATAGTCTAGTTTACTATGGTCCTGTACCTCTGGCCAGGGTCAACAAAGTGGTAATGTTGTGTATTGTATATACAGTATTTCACTTCAAACAGTTTATTTCATTTAAGAGAAAAAAGGTGGTTGCCCAGCATAAATTAATGTACAAACATTTTTCATTACAATCTTGTCACTTAGCAGATGCTCTTATCCAGAGCAACTTACAGGACAAATAAGGGTTAATTGCCTTGCTCAAGGGCACAATGTCAGACTTTTCACCTAGTCGGCTCGGGATTCAAACCATCAACCTTTCAGTTACTGGCCCAATACTCTTAACCGCTAGGCTACCTGCTACCAGATCAATTAACTTCAACACAGTTATTCAAATACATTCATCATCAATGACTAAAATAATAAATCTAGTATTAAAAGACAATTATAATAAACACAAGTAGATTCATAGACTGTTTATCATTAAACAAAAGTTTAGTAATATAAAATAATCCACCCAAACCAATGCTAAAAACTGGTCATCACACCACCTTTATCTGATATACACTGAGTGCACAAACATTAGGAACACCATCCTATTGAGTTGCACCCCTCCTTTGTCCTCAGAATTAGCCTTAATTCTTCAGTGCATAGACTGTCCACGGTGTTGAGAGCATTCCACAGGGATTCTGGCCCAATTCTTCCTAAAATTGTGTCAAGTTGGCTGGGAGTGGATCTCTACTCCGAATAGCTCCTTCCATCTCTTCCCACAGATGAACAATTGGATTGAGATCTGGTGACTCGGCAGGCCACTGCAGTAAGCTGAATTCACTGTCATGTTCTTGGAATCACTCCTGGACAAGCCTTGTTGCATAAAAAATCTATTTGCAGATGGATACACTGCTGCCATGAAGGGATGCACCTGATTGGCAATGATGTTTAGATATCCTGTGGTATTCAAACATTGCTCCACTTTTATCAAGGGGCCCAATATGTGCCATGAAAACACACCCCATCATCACCACCAGCCTGCAATGTTGACACGAGGCATGATGGATGTACTCATGGTTTCCTCCATACCCTAGTCCTCCCATCAGCATGAAACAGCAGGAACAGGGATTCATCAGACCAGGAAATGTTTTTCAAATTCATTCTCCAGCGTCCAGTCTTTCCATTTCTTAGCCCACTGCAACTGCAGTCTCTTGTTTTCTGCTGAAAGCTAATGGGGATCCATAATGAATCCATAATAAATTCATAATAAAAACTACATCAATAAGGATTATAGTTTTCATCTGGGTTCACCTGGTCAGTCTATGTCATGGAAAGAGCAGGTGTCCCTTCATGTTTTGTACACTCTGTACATGTTGTGTCTACCAGCTCTTTCCCACAGAAAACTGCAGAGAGAAGCAGTACCACCCAGTCAACCATCAGACTCCATTGTGAGACACCTCACAGAGGATATTCAACCCTAAGGGCAAATCCAAGGTCAACTCAATATCTTTACAGTAGAAGCTAACAAAACACACCAAAACTGACAAGGTGCACACTGATCAGTAAAGAGAGGCTAACATTCTATAACGCTCCCTTTCCTCTGCACAGTTCTCTCACAGTGAGAAACTATAGGATTACAATAGTGTTCTATGCTTTCTTCATTTGATCCAATTCAACGTTGCCAATTATTTAATGACATGAGAATGAAGTGGAGTGACTAATCTTAGCTGGTCTGAGAGAACTCCTTTATGTATACATTGGTGTCTTTTTAAATGGCTCATTCTGTAGAATCTCTTCCCACAGTCAGTGCAGTGATGTCTTCTCCCGTGTGTGTACATGTTCAAGTCATTTTAAGTGGCACAGAAGAGAGAAACTCGCCGCACAGTCAGAGCAGATGTAAGGCTTCTCTCCTATGTGTGTTCTCTGATGACCTTTTAGCTCAGCTGTTGTTTTAAAACATTTTTCACAGTCAGATCAGTGGTCCTTTATGTTTACCTTGGTGTTTTTTTAAGGTGCTTTGTCGAGAAAAACTCTTTCCACAGTCAGAGCAGGAGTAAGGCTTCTCTCCTGTGTGTGTTCTCTGATGACGATTTAGCTCAGTTGATGTTGTGAAGCATTTTACACAGTCAGAGCATAAGTAAGGCTTCTCTCCTTTATGCATACGTTCATGTGATTTTAAGTTGCTCAGTAGAGAGAAACTCTTCCCACAGTCAGAACAGGAGTAAGGATTCTCTCCTGTATGTATACGTACATGTGCTTTTAAGTTGCTCAGTTGAGAGAAACTCTTTCCACAGTCAGAGCAGGAGTAAGGCTTCTCTCCCGTGTGTGTTCTCTGATGACGTTTTAGCTCAGTTGATGTTGTAAAGCATTTTACACAGTCAGAGCATATGTAAGGCTTCTCTCCTGTATGTATGCGTTCATGTCGTTTTAAGTTGCTCAGTAGAGAGAAACTCTTTCCACAGTCAGAGCAGGAGTAAGGCTTCTCTCCTGTGTCTATCCGTTCATGCACTCTCTGATGAATGATCAGAACCTTTAATGTTGTGAAATTCTTCCCACAGTCAGTACAAGAATACAGATTCTCTCCTGTGTGTATTTTTAGGTGTATTTTTAGTTTTGATAGAAATGGGAAAATCTCCTCACAATGTGGGCAGTGGTGTGACCTCTTAGCTCTGTGATCTTCCTGCTGTTGCTCTCTGGATGTAGAGAATGTGTCAACATGGTTTCCTGTGTGAACAACATCAGAAGAACTAGTCAGTTGGTGTGATATACAGTACCAGTCCAACGTTTGGACAAACTTACTCATTCAAGGGTTTTTCTTTATTTTTACTATTTTCTACATTATAGAATAAGTGAAGATATCAAAACTATGAAATAACATATATGGAATCATGTAGTAACCAAAAAAAGTGTTAAAACAAATCAAAATATATTTTAGATTCTTCAAAGTAGCCACCATTTGCCTTGATGACAGCTTTGCACACTTGGCATTCTCTCAACCAGCTTCACCTGTAAGGCTTTTCCAACAGTCTTGAAGGAGCTCCCACGTATGCTGAGCATTTGGCTGCTTTTCCTTCACTCTGCGGTTCAACTCATCCCAAACCATCTCAATTGGTTTGAGGTCGGGGGATTGTGGAGGCCAGGTCATCTGATGCAGCACTCCATCACTCTCCTTCTAAGTCAAATAGCCCTTACACAGCCTGTAGGGTTGTTTTGGGTCATTGTCCTGTTGAAAAACAAATGAGTCCCACTAAGCCCATACCAGATGGGATGGCATATTGCTGCAGACTGATGTGGTAGCCATGCTGGTTAAGTGTGCCTTGAATTCTAAATAAATCACTGAGTGTTACCAGCAAAGCACCCCACCATCACACCTCCATGCTTCACAGTGGGAACCACACATGCAGAGATCATCCATTCACCTACTCTGCGTGTCACAAAGACACAGCAGTTGGAACCAAAAATCTCAAATTTGGACTAATCACACCAAATTACAGATTTCTCCCGGTCTAATGTCCATTGCTCGTGTTTCTTGGCCCAAGCAAGTCACTTCTTCTTATTGGTGTCCTTTAGTAGTGGTTTATTTGCATCAATTTGACCATGAAGGGCTGATTCACGCAGTCTCCTCTGAACAGTTGATGTTGATGTGTCTGTTACTTGAACTCTGAAGCATTTATTTGGGATGAAATTTCTAAGGCTGGTAACTCTAATGACCTTATCCCCTGCAGCAGAGGTAACTCTTGATCTTCCTTTCCTGTGGCAGTCCTCGTGAGAGTCAGTTTCATCATAGCGCTTGATGGATTTGCAACTGCGCTTGAAGAAACTTTCAAAGTTCTATAAAATGTTCTGCATTGATTGACCTTCATGTCTTAAAGTAATGGACTGTCATTTCTCTTTGCTTATTTGAGCTGTTCTTGACATAATATGGCCTTGCTCTTTTACCAAATAGGGCTATCTTCTGTATACCATACCTACCTTGTAACAACACAACTGATTGGCTCAAACGCACTAAGAAGGAAAGAAATTCGACAAATTAACTTTTAACAAGGCACACCTGTTAATTGAAATGCATTCCAGGTAACTTCCTAATGAATCTGGTTTAGAGAATGCCAAGAGTGTGCAGAGCTGTCATCAAGGCAAAGGGTGGCTAGTTTGAAGAATCTCACTTTTTTGGTTACTACATGATTACATATGTGTTACTTAAAGTTTGTTTTCACTTATATTACAATGTAGAAAATAGTAAAAATAAAGAAAACCCTGGAATAAGTAGGTGTCCAAATCTTTGACTGGTACTGTGCATGTCAATCAAATTTATTTTATAAACCCATTTTACATCAGCAGTTGTCAGAAAGTGCTTTACAGAAACCCAGCCTTAAACCCCAAAGAGCAACCTATGCAGATGTGGAAGCACAGTGGCCTAGAAAGCAGGAACCTTGGAAGAAACGCAGAGGAACCAGGCCCAAAGGTGTGGCCAGTCCTCTTCTGGCTGTACCGGGTAACATATGTATTCATATCAGTAGGCTGTACAATACAGGGGAATAAAACTATTCTAAAAAGGGGCAAAAGTCATAAATGAGCCATATCCTCCACTCACTATCACAAGGGTTAGTAACGGCACATACTCATTTCATATCATCCTCCACTCACTATCACAAGGGTTAGTAACTACACAGACTCATTTCATATCATCCTCCACTCACTATCACAAGGGTTAGTAACTACACAGACTCATTTCATAGAACTTTAAAACACTGGCAGTTTGTCTACTCCACTTCTTTAGTCTACTCTCTGATCACTCCAGATAGCTCAGTTAATAAATGCTGACAATACTGGTGTCAAACCATGCAAGTCTTAGTAGCATGAAATAACATCTACCTTCTCATTGAAACAGTTCATCATGAAACAGTTCTACTGCAACTTTTTATACACAGTGGGAAGTTGGAATGAATAACACAAACTTAGATAGAACCTGCTCTTACCATGACAAAGAGATTTCCCAATCTTCTCCTCCTCTTCTTCATCTTTAATGATGACATTCAGCTCCAGTGTTTGACTGCAGTCTTCCAGCTTCACTGGTGTCATCTCTGAATCCTGCAGTGCAAACTGGGCTCCACTGTCACAATCAGGACTCAGTGACTGTAGGTTTGGACTCAGTGTGGAAGGAGAGAGGCAGGCTGGGTTTGTCCCCACTGTTGATGTTACCGGCCTCAGACTTAATTCTAGTTGTCCTGTAGTAACAATGAGAAACAGACAGAAAGTTGTCTTGACAGTTCAGGCACTTTCTTTATTCTCTAAAAATATATTATATTTCTTCTTGTTCAATTATCTAATTCAGTACTTGACTTGGACTGAAATAGGTACCGGTACTGTTTATATTTAAGTGCAGGAGCTCCACAATACTGTTGAGCTAATATTCTATAAGAGGAACATGATCTCAAGCAGCAGAAATGTGAGGTGCCGGTACTCTGCTCCGGTGAGCTGCTGTCCAAGTCAAGCACTGATCTCACTTCAATATATCTGGTAGCTACGCACTGACAACAAAACATTAATTAATTCACATTAGACAAAGTACCTGCTTTAAATTAGTCTACACAACGTAAGTGCACTTAAACTATAGTAGACTCCACAAATTCACAAAAATGCATAAATGACTCAAACCCTTCAGTACAAGGTTATAGTATGTTTTAGGCAGCACTATGTACTATTTTCCTGAATAACCTTTTCTTCACTGTATTATTTCAATCAAAAACCAATTGTATTTCTGTTCACAACATAGTAACATTTATAAAAATAGAAACAACTGAATGTGTCTGAATATTACAACACATGATAATCATTACATTCAGCTTCAAACCTGTAGTGAGACCCTGAAATTGTCTCTCTGCACCAGCACTGAAGCCCATTGGAGCCAGACAGAGTGGGCACCGCCATTTTACCAGCTCGTGAATTTTACACAAAACCAATAACATGCTAAACGAACTCTGAAATCTCAAATAAATGTATTCTTTGTTAAATGACCTTGAGGAAATTATGTACATCCATTCAGACAAAACCAAAGTTTCTAGCTGTGTGACTTAAAATAGTTTCACATTCACTTGGTTTGACTCAACAATAAAACATCAAACCTTTACCAAACGTGATAATACCTTAACGGATGTTACCTAGCATGGTATGACATGTTCCTTCGATAATAGGAAGTTTAAACCTGCTATTACATTCCTGTATTAATATATAGAAACCAACACAAAGGTCATCTTCTTAACATAATAGTTCAGCACCTCTCAGTTTTGTAGTCTTTCGTTCCAGAACCCATTTGCCAGGATCAGGTAGCCTACCACTTGTGACATTTTTTTGTCCACTGTTTGCAATTTAAAAATCATAATTAAAGCAATCAGAGTAATTACATTTGGATTCCTCTGCAATTGTCATGCCCCCTAAAAACCGTAATGTGAAAACGTGCCTGATATTCTAAGAATTGATTCATGTTGGGCCGTCCCAGGTTTATGGTTTGTGCAACATTGTAGCCTATTTAGACCAAGGCGTGGCCATTACTGTGGTGAGAGAGAAGCACGCCTGTATCTCTCACAGAACTAAAATGAGATTCACTTTCTATGATCTCTCTCCCTCTCTGTGCTGTTATAGACATGAGCCAACAACTCATCTCTCCAGCATTGCACTTAATTTTTTCCTAATAGAATAATAGCTGCGGGAAGTGGGTTTTTATTTATTTTGAACCACAAATTTTTATTAACAATTACGGCCTACCCCGGCCAAACCCGGACGACGCTGGGCCAATTGTGCGCCGCCATATGGGACTCCCAATCACGGCCGGATGTGATGCAGCCTGGATTCGAACCAGGGACTGCACTGAGATGCAGTGCCTTAGACCGCTGCGCCACTAAGGAGCCCAAGGTGCTGCAGCACTCTGCAGTCTGTTCAGAAAGAAATGAAATAATCCCCAATACTACACCAGGAGTATTTAGCTACAGAGGATCAATAGCTAATTTAAATAAAATAGCCTAGCTGTGGATTGTGTGTAGCCAAATCACCAGGGATGTCTACAGTCAGGAACATGTGGCAAATCTGTCAGTGAACAGCATGCAGCCAAAACAGGCCTTTAGCAATATTTATAATACAATCACTGGAAAACACAGGTTGTAAAGCAAATGGATCCTGCTGAAAAGAAAATACTAATCTGTCTGTTACCAAGTTATCAACTTCCAGATAGGTCTATTGAGAGAACATCATAGTTTTACAAAGTAAAGCAAGAGAGAGAAGCTTTTGGCCGGTGAGTGAGCTGCACATCATTGGGTGAGTCAGTGAAACTGGAAAGCTTGTTTAGGACTATAACTTCCACCTCATATTGTACAATGTGTTTCTCCTCACACCTGGCCTAGGCTATTGATGGATTAGAGACAAGGTCATTTTTATTGATCTCAGATTCTCAGTTTGTCAGTGTCAAAGTAGACTGTCATTTTGGTCATTTGTGAGGTATTAAACCTGGACGAAGCGGGGCACAATTGGCCCAGCGTCGTCCGGGTTTGGCTGGGGTAGGCCATCAATGTAAACAAGAATATGTTCTTAACTGACTTGCCTAGTGAAATAATAAAATAATTTACCTTTTAAGATTCTGTGAAAGTTTCCAGTCATCTAAAATGTAGAATTGCATGAAATCCGTTTATAAAAGGCCACATTTTCCCAGGACTCCAGGCTACAATAAATGTACTCCATGTGTGTAACTTCTGCAAGCGGAGCCACACCACTGCTCTATGCCAGTACGCTAAAGCCATGATAATGCATGCAATGCTTTATTATAAAGGTATTTTATTTAATGTGTTCTGGTACCTCAGAGCCCCCCAGGTCACCACCTCTTGGGATCACTTTTGGTTCCGGCACCTCCCAACTTACACATTAACCACTGGAGAAGTGGGTAGCTGCTGCTGCCTCCTCCAGGACACATCTTCTTTACATAGAGTTCATCAGGCTGTTGATTGTAGCCTGTGGAATGTTGTCCCACTCCTCTTCAATGGCTGTGTGAAATTCCTGGATATTGGCGGGAACTGGAACAAGCTGTCGCACACATCGATCCAGACCATCCCAAACATGCTCAAAGGGTGACATGTCTGGTGAGTATGCAGGCCATGGAAGAACTGGGACATGTTCAGCATTTTCAATTGTGTACAGATCCTTGCAACATGGGGCTGTGCGTTGTCATGCTGAAACATGAGGTGATGGCGGCGGATGAATGGCAGGACAATGGGCCTCAGGATCTTGTCATGGGATCTCTGTGCATTCAAATTGCCATCATTAAATGCAATTGTGTTGGTTGTCTGTATCTTATGCCTGCCCATACCATAACCCTGATACCACCATGGGGCACTCTGTTCACAACATTGACATCAGCAAACCGCACGCCCACAACATCATACACTGCAGTCTGCAGATGTGAGGCTGGTTGGGCATACTGCCAAATTCTCTAAAACAACATTGGAGGCAGCATAAGGTCGAGAAATTAACATTCAATTATCTGGCAACAGCTCTGGTGGAAATTCCTGCAGTCAGCTTGCCAATTGCACGTTCCCTCAAAACTTCAGACATCCGTGGCATTGTGTTTTGAAATAAACAGCACATTTGAATTTATTAGAGATCACCATAAGCTGCTGCCAAGCACCTACTCAGCTACTCGTCTCCAGCACAAGGTGAACCGGTGTAATGATAATCATGCCATTTAATCAGCTTCTTGATATGCCACAGCTGTCAGGTGGATGGATTATCTTGGCAAAGGACAAATGCTCACTACCAGGGATGTAAACAAATGTGTGCACAAAATTTGAGAGAAATAAGTTTGTGTGTCAGTAACATTTCTGGGATTATTTTACCTCATGAAACATGGGACCAACACTTTACATGTTGCGTTTGTTTCTTCAGTGTAAACAGTATTGTTTTTATTTTAAATTTTTAAATCATACAAATTATCAATAACGAAATGTAAATTAAACTAAATCAGCCTGCTTTTCTGTTCTAATCAGGTTCCTACACAGGCTGAGAAGGATCCTGTAAGAGCGGAACATTATCTGGTGAAAGTAGTCCGTGAAGTCTTGGAGGCCCAAAAACTTATCAGCTGCAGATATAATGATGTCCAGCTTCTTGGACTTCTTGTGCAGTACAATTAATAACTGTGGTTATAAATACTAAAATATCCACTTTCACAATATGTGTATCCAGATCCCTTGATTGACGTACAACATTTTCAACTGGTTGTGGTGCATCCACCACCATATCTTCTATAGAACTGTGGCCTCTTGTCCCTATAACTCTCTTTACACTTAGGTTGGAGTCGTTAAAACTCATTTTTCGACCACCACAAATTTCTCGTTAACAAACTATAGATTTGGCAAGTCGGTTAGGACATCTACTTTGTGCATGACACAAGTAATTTTTCCAACAATTGTTTACAGACAGATTATTTCCCTTATAATTCACTATATCACAATTCCAGTGGGTCAGAAGTTTACATACACTAAGTTGACTGTGCCTTTAAACAGCTTGGAAAATTCTAGAAAATGTATAACTCTCCTCACCTGAAGGTAAACCGTTCATCTGTACAAAAAAATAGTACGCAAGTATAAACACCATGGGACCACGCAGCCGTCACACCGCTCAGGAAGGAGACGCGTTCTGTCTCCTAGAGATGAACATACTTTGTTGCGGAAAGTGCAAATCAATCCCAGCACAACAGCAAAGGACATTGTGAAGATGCTGGAGGAAACAGGTACAAAAGTATCTATATCCACAGTAAAACGAGTCCTATATCACATAACCTGAAAGGCCGCTCAGCAAGGAAGAAGCCACTGCTCAAAAACCGCCCTACAAAATCCAGACTACGGTTTGCAACTGCACATGGGGACAAAGATTGTACTTTTTGGAGAAATGTCCTCTGATCTGATGAAACAAAAATAGAACTGTTTGGCCATAATGACCATCGTTATGTTTGGAGGAAAAAGGGGGAGGCTTGCAAGCCAAAGAACACCATCACAACTTTGAAGCACGGGGTGGCAGCATCATGTTGTGTGGGTGCTTTGCTGCAGGAGGGACTGGTACACTTCAAAATAGATAGCATCATGAAGAAAGAAAGTTTTGTGGATATATTGAAGCAACATCTCAAGACATCAGTCAGGAAGTTAAAGCTTGGATGCAAATGGGTCTTCCAAACGGACAATGACCCCAAGCATACTTCCAAAATTGTGGCAAAATGCCGTATGCACAACAAAGACAAGGTATTGGAGTGGCCATCACAAAGCCCTGACCTCAATCCTATAGAAAATTTGTGGGCGGAACTGAAAAAGCATGTGCGAGCAAGGAGGCCTACAAACCTGACTCCGTTACACCAGCTTTGTCAGGAGGAATGGGCCAAAATTCACCCACCTTATTGTGGGAAGCTTGGGGAAGGCTACGCAAAACGTTTGACCCAAGTTAAACAATTTAAAGGCAACGCTACCAAATACTAATTGAGTGTATTTCTGTACTTCTGACCCACTGTGTATGTGATGAAAAATAAAAGCTGAAATAAATAATTCTCTATTATTCTGACATTTAACATTCTTAAAATAAAGTGGTGATCCTAACTGACCTAAGATAGGGCATTTTTACTAGGATTAAGTGTCAGTAATTGTGAAAAACTGAGTTTAAACGTATTTGACTAAGGTGTATGTAAACTTCCGATTTCAACTGTAGGAGATTCCCTGTCCAGTCCTGATCCTTGACACCTAAACCTCTTTCACTCTAACAGGGCACTCTGGGAATTCGGGAAAACAACCCCCACCACAGTTGCATAATTTTACATTCACATACTCAACAATAACATATTCCTTCCATCTGCAAACACTTGACATGTGGCCAAACCTTTTACATTTCTTGCGTTGCATCGGGTTTTACACAAACTCTGTTATGGGGCATCTTATATATCCCAGCTTTACATAGGGTGGTAGATACTCTTCATCAAACATCAGTAATAGATATGAACTTTGCTCCTTTTTCACATTCTCCATACGGGTCAAGTGATGTGCATTTGCGTTGTCCTTCTTTGGGATTTGGTTGGCAGATCGCATCCAACTCTTAGGTGCATACACCCAGTGGCGGTTCTAGACCATTTCAACTGGGGGGAGGCCAAGCTGGGGCCATTGTACTGTTAGAGGGGCCAGTTGTACTGTTAGAGGGGCCAGTTGTACTGTTAGAGGGGCCAGTTGTACTGTTAGAGGGGCCAGTTACATTAGACGTTATTGTTGTCATATCGTTTTCTTCACTGCATTGCAGGCAAAATACCATGTTCATAATCATCATCGTTGCCACTGTCTAATAACGGATGTAAAAAAAGAACGATAGCAAAAATGTATGTAAAAATGATTTCATACTCCACATTTAGGGGGGCCACAAGGGGGTCCGAAATTGTTGTCACAGGGGCACTGCCCCCCTCCCCCCCAGAACTGCTAGTGCATACACCGCCACCTACTGTACTGGTGTGAGGCCATTCATAGCCTACATACATTCAATTCATTGATACTCTGATTCATACAAAATTTCCCAGCCAACTATTTGCCCTCTAAAAAATGTGAGGAAAAATGTTCTTGGTTCGTGCAGGAGACTGTGACCTAGGGGGTTTGTCATGGTCTGGGGCGGTGTGTCACAGCATCATCGGACTGAGTTTGTTGTCATTGCAGGCAATCTCAACGCTGTGCGTTACAGGGAAGACATCCTCCTCCCTCATGTGGTACCCTTCCTGCAGGCTCATCCTGACATGACCCTCCAGCATGACAATGCCACCAGCCATACTGCTCGTTCTGTGCGTGATTTCATGCAAGACAGGAATGTCAGTGTTCTGCCATGGACAGCGAAGAGCCCGGATCTCATTCCCATTGAGCACATCTGGGACCTGTTGGATCGGAGGGTGAGGGCTAGGGCCATTCCCCCCAGAAATGTCTGGGAATTTGCAGGTGCCTTGGAGGAAGTGTGGGGTAACATCTCACAGTAAGAACTGGCAAATCTGGTGCAGTCAATGAGGAGGAGATGCACTGTGGTACTTAACGGAGCTGGTGGCCACACCAGATACGGACTGTTACTTTTGATTTTGACCCCCCCTTTGTTCAGGGACACATTTTTCAATTTCTGTTAGTGTTAAGATATTTTATCAAGGTTTAAGATAAATTATTAAATAAGTCTACACAGAAACTTAACCATTAGGATTAGAAGTTATGTAGCATGTACATGGGAAGAAAGGAATGTATGTGTGTGTGTGTCTAAAGAAAACTAAATGGATCATTAACCTATGTTTGAACCGACCAAGCTATAACTCTGTAGAGATATGGGAAGACAGCAAGAACCCCTCTAGGTTTTCCACATCTGGGGGGGGGGCTGGAACTGTCAGCTAAGTGGTAATAAACTGTGGTGAGACTTCAGGAGATAATCCAGATATTGTGTGTAAGGTATGTGCGTTAGTGTGTTGGAATGAACTTTTGGTCAGCTTTGTCCTTGTCGGAGAAGAGGAGGGACATTTAGAAAGCTATGACGCTGTGTGTGATATATAACCTAATGTACATGGTTTTTTGAGTAGAGCTCTCTCGAGAATAAAGCTATTGATTAATTTGGACACGGGTCTCTGTCTATTTTATGCAAATAAGAACCTTACAAATTTTTATAAATGAACAGAGTGTTTGCATTGTTGTAGTTAAATTGGTTAATGAACATATAGGAAACAAATTCCTTTATCAGTTAGTCACATGTCTGTGGGACTTGTTCAGCTTATGTCTCAGTTGTTAATCTTGTGTTCATACAAATATTTACACACGTTAAGTTTGCTGAAACTAAACGCAGTTGACAGTAAGAGGACGTTTATTTTTTTGCTGAGTTTATTTTTACATTGTCAGCTCAGGGATTCGATCCAGCAACCTTTCGGTTACTGGCTCAACACTTTAACCACTAAGCTACCTGTGTGTATTCATATAAGTAGGCTGGTACTGTATGTATTCTAAATAAATATGCTGTGCAATACGAAAAGGAGAATAAAACTATTCTAAAAATATCTCATAAGTCAAGAAAATGTTGAGCTATATCATCCTCCACTCACTATCACAAGGGTTAGTAACCACACAGACTCACTTCATATCATCCTCCACTCACTATCACAAGGGTTAGTAACCACACAGACTCACTTCATATCATCCTCCACTCACTATCAAAAGGGTTAGTAACCACACAGACTCACTTCATATCATCCTCCACTCACTATCACAAGGGTTAGTAACCACACAGACTCACTTCATAGAACTTTAAAACACTGGCAGTTTGTCCACTTCACTTCTTTAGTCTACTCTCTGATCTTCTGTCTGTACTGGGTGACATATGTATTCATATCAGTAGGCTGTACAATACAGGGGAATAAAACTATTCTAAAAGTGGGTAAGAGATGAAAGCTAAAAAGGGGAGTGTCATCCTCCACTCACTATCACAAGAGTTAGTAACTACACAGACTCATTTCATATCATCCTCCACTCACTATCACAAGGGTTAGTAACTACACAGACTCATTTCATATCATCCTCCACTCACTGTCACAAGGGTTAGTAACTACACAGACTCATTTCATATCATCCTCCACTCACTATCACAAGGGTTAGTAACTACACAGACTCATTTCATATCATCCTCCACTCACTATCACAAGGGTTAGTAACTACACAGACTCATTTCATATCATCCTCCACTCACTATCACAAGGGTTAGTAACTACACAGACTCATTTCATATCATCCTCCACTCACTATCACAAGGGTTAGTAACTACACAGACTCATTTCATAGAACTTTAAAACACTGGCAGTTTGTCTACTTCACTTCTTTAGTCTACTCTCTGAACACTCCAGACAGCTCAGTGAATAAAACAAATGCTGACAATACTGGTGTCAAACCATGCAAGTGTCAATAGCATGAAATAATATTTACCTTCTCATTGAAACAGTTCATCATGAAACAGTTCTACTGCAACTTTTCATACAAAATGGGAAGTTGGAACAAACAACAAACTTAGTTTGATAGAACCTGCTCTTACCATGAGAAAGAGATTTCCCAATCTTCTCCTCATCTTCTTCATCTTTAATGTTGACATTCAGCTCCAGTGTTTGATTGCAGTCTTCCAGCTTCACTGATGCCATCTCTGGATCCTGCAGAGCAAACTGGGCTCCACTGTCACAATCAGGACACCGTGACTGTAGGTTTGGACTCAGTGTGGAAGGAGAGAGGCAGGCTGGGTTTGTCCTCTCTGTTGATGTTACCGGCCTCATACCTGAGTCGGGAAGTAGTACAAGAGAAACATACCCAAAAGTTATTTTATTGAAAGTTCTGGCAAGGTCTTTATTCTCTATTAAATATATTATATTTTTTCATGTTCAATTATCTAATTCAGTGCTGGACTTGGACTGAAATATTTGCCGATGCACATTGTGGGTGCCGGTACTGTTTATATTTAGGTGCAGGAGCTCCACAATACTTTTGAGCTAATACTTAACCTGTAGTCGATAAATGCATAAATGACTCAAAAACCATTTAGTACAAGGTTAGTTAGTTTTAGGCAGCACCATGTGCTATTTTCCTTAATAACCTTGTCTTCACTGTATTACTTCAATTTTTTTATTTATATGTCCTGTTCACACCATAGTAACGTTTATAGATAAAGACAAACTGAATGTGTCAATATTATTTATCAGTTTTCTACATGTTTATCATTACATTTAGCTTCAAAACAGTAGTGCAACCGTAAAAGTGTCTCCCTCTGCTACATCCACACTGCCTGCACTGAAGTCCGTTGACGCAGACCTCGCAGGTGCCGCCATTTTACCAGCTTGTGAATCTTTCCTTTCATGGAGCTCTACAGACAAGTCCTTCGACCTCATGGCTTGGTTTTTACTCTGACATGCACTGTCAAACATGGGACCCTATATAGACAGGTGTGTGCCTTTCCAAATCATGTCCAATCAATTGAATTTACCACAGGTTGACAACAATCAAGTTATAGAAATATCTCAAGGATGATCAATGGAAACAGGATGCACCTGAGCTCAATGTCGAGTCTCATAGCAAAGGACCTGAATACTTTTGTAAATAAGGTATTTCTGTTGTAAATTTTTATAAACGTGAAAACATTTCTAAAAACCTGCATTTGCTTTGTCATTATGGGGTATTGTGTGTAGATTGACGAGGAATGTTTTTTTATTTAATTAATTTTAGAATAAGGCTGTAACTTAACTTCTCTAGGGTAGGTGAGACGCTAACGTCCCACCAGGCCAACATCCGGTGAAACTGCAGAGAGTTAACATTTTAAATACACCATTCGTTGTATTAAACATTCTTGTAAATACATGTATCTTACATCATTTAAAAGATGAACGTCTTATTAATCCAGCCGCTGTGTCCGATTTCAAAAAGGTTTACTGCAAAAGCAAACATGCGATTTTCTGAGGACGGCGCCCCACACACACAAGTATTACTAGCATTTTCCAACCAAGCATTAGCGTCACGAAAGTCAGAAATAACAATAAAATAAATTGCTTACCATTGAAGATCTTCCTCTGGTGGCAATGCCAAGTGTCCTAACTACACAGTGAATGTTCGTTTTGTTTGATAAAATCCATTTTTATAGCCTAACACGAAACATTTGTAAACCGGTTGCATCGTGATTTCCGTCTCATTCAACTTTGGACGAAGCGTTTGTGGTAATTACACACACTAAACAAACGTTTATCCAGTCATGGTTGGTTTCATTGCAATCCTCTCGTTGTTACTAACACAACCATACATGATGGCTCTTTTCCCGGGACGTATTGAACGAAACAAACCGATTGGAAGACACCAATCAATGACCTCATTGCGCACCAATGGTAGGACCAGTCTATCGTTGATTGACTGTATTTTGGCCCAATGACCACTGATCATCTTGAAATCTAGCTTGGAAGATAGCCAATGAGCTGAGGTAAACGGCAATATGTAATGGTTATACGTTTGAAGACCAGCCTTTTTCGTAAACTCTGGCGTAAAAGAGGTTCATTCGCCATTGCAAATCCTACTTGACGGAGCCACGAGTGTTACGCATAGCAGTACATATTCAATAGCATTTTCAACAAGTTTATATATTTAAATTATGGCGAATAAATCAGGAAAAGCTAAAACAAAGTCTAGAGTCTGTGAACACCACAACCAGTGGTGTTCACCTGCCCAGATTCATCTCTGCAGGCATGAATGTGCCTCAGGGCAAAAAGGGCACAGTAGGGAGACGTCGTTGTGCGCTTTGTCACAGGAAATGCCCCATCACCTGCACCACCTGTTCAGTAAGCCTCTGCTTTACAGCAGAAAGAGACTGCTATGGGCCATGGCACCAGCAGCACAATATTGTGTAGAGGACTGAGGGTCTTCACAATATTGTAAATAGAAAATGTGTAAATAGTTACCCTTGTTATTTGTTTGCTTATTATTATTTATTTATTCATATATATATATATTTATTTATTTTTTGGGGGTGTGTTAGAATAGCATTTATGTATTTTGTTTATAGTTCTTTCTTTCAAAATGTATCACTGTACCAATTCGGCCACTTGGGTACATTTGTGTGGGACACCTGGGTGACTTCATGCTCAATGTCATGTAGCTCGCTCATTTTTGAAGTTATCTGTCTAAAACTTTGCTCAGCTATTGTTGCCATCTTATGTTCTTCATTCAAATCACCCACAGCATCCTATCTGTATGTTTGGCTGTTCTTGGTCATTTGAAAGATGATGCAGCAACAATAAAAAACAGAAAACATATGTTTAATTCCTTGTATTTTCTTCTACCAGATCTATTGTGTTATATTCTCCTACATTCAATTCACATTTCCACAAAATTCAGAGTGTTTCCTTTCAAATTATACCAGGAATATGCATATCCTTGCTTCTGAGCCTGAGCTACAGGCAGTTAGATTAGGGTATGTCTTTAGGCAGAAATTGAGAAGAAGGGGGGGTGCCCCAAAGAAGTTAACAAAATGTGGAAAAAGTCAAGGGGTCTGAATACTTTCCGAATGCACTGTATGTATTCATATAAATATGCTGGTACTGTGTGTATTCATATCAGTAGCCTGGTACTGTATGTATTCATATAAATATGCTGTGCAATACAAAAGGGGAATAAAAATAATCTGAAAGTATCTCATAAGTCAAGAAAATTATGACCTATATCATCCTCCACTCACTATCACAAGGGTTAGAAACTACACAGACTCACTTCATAGAACTTTAAAACACTGGCAGTTTCTCTACTTCAATACTTTAGTCTACTCTCTGAGCACTCCAGATAGCCCAGTGAATAAAACAAATGCTGGCAATACTGGTGTCAAACCATGCAAGTCTCAGTAGCATGAAAAAACATCTACCTTCTCATTGAAAAAGAACAACATGAAATCCTGCCCTTCTAAAGTCTTCGAAAGCCAAGTTAAACAGATCACCGACCATTTAGAATCCCATCGTACCTTCTCCGCTATGCAATCTGCTTTCCGAGCTGGTCATGGGTGCACCTCAGTCACGCTCAAGGTCCTAAACGATATCATAACCGCCATCGATAAAAGACAGTACTGTGCAGCCGTCTTCATCGACCTGGCCAAGGCTTTCAACCCTGTCAATTACCTAATTCTTATTGGAAGACTCAACAGCCTTGGTTTCTCAAATGACTGCCTCGTCTGGTTCACCAACTAATTCTCAGATGGAGTTCAGTGTGTCAAATCGAAGGGCCTGTTGTCCGGACCTCTGGCAGTCTCTATGGGGGTTCTACAGGGTTCAATTCTCGGGCCGACTCATTTCTCTGTATATATATATCAATGATATACAGCTTCAACTACAGCTCCTTCCACATGGTGCTCAATTATTATTTTCTAAATCCCAGCTCTTGCTGCTGGTGATTCTCTGATCCACCTCTACGCAGTCGACACCATTCTGTATACATCTGGCCCTTCTTTGGACACTGTGTTAACCAACCTCCCAACGAGCTTCAATGCCATACAGCACTCCTACCGTGGCCCCCAACTGCTCTTAAATGCTAGTAAAACTAAATGCATGCTCTTCAACCGATGGCTGCACACACCCGCCCGTCCGACTAGCATCACTACTCTGTACGGTTCTGACTTAGAATATGTGGACAACTACAAATACCTAGATGTCTGGTTAGACTGTAAACTCTCCTTCCAGACTCACATTAAGCATCTCCAATTCAAAATTAAATCTAGAATCGGCTTCCTAATTCGCAACAAAGCCTCCTTCACTCATGCTGCCAAACATACCCTGGTAAACTGACTATCCTAACGATCCTCGACTTTGGCGATGTTATTTACAAAATCGCCTCCAACACTCTACTCAGCAAATTGGATGTCGTCTGTCACAGTGCCATCCATTTTGTCACCAAAGCCCCATATACTACCCACTGGCTCCAGGTCATCTATAAGTCTTTGCTAGGTAAAGCCCCACCTTATCTCAGCTCACTGGTCAGCATAGCAACACCCACCCGTAGCACGCGCTCCAGCAGGTCTATTTCACTGGTCATCCCCAAAGCCAACTCCTCCTTTGGCCGCATGTTCTTCCAGTTCTCTGCTGCCAATGACTGGAACTAATTGCAAAAATCGCTGACGCTGGAGTCTAATATCTCCCTCTCGAACTTTAAGCATCAGCTGTCAGAGCAGCTTACCGATAACTGCACCTGTACACAGCCCATCTGTAAATAGCCCACCCAACTACCTCATCCCCATATTGTTATTTATTTTTGTTCTTTTGCACCCCAGTATCTCTACTTGCACATCATCATCGGCACATCTATCACTCCAGCGTTAATGCTAAATTGTAATTATTTTGCCACTATGACCTATTTATTGCCTTACCTCCTTAATCTTACTACATTTGCACACACTGCATATAGATTTTTCTATTGTTATTAACTGGACGTTTGTTTATCCCATGTGAAACTGTGTTGTTGTTTTTGTCGCACTGCTTTGCTTTATCTTGGTCAGGTCGCAGTTGTAAATGAGAACTTGTTCTCAACTGGCCAACCTGGTTAAATAAAGATTAAATAAAATAAAAGAGTTCAACAGCAACTTTTCATGCACAGTGGGAAGTTGGAATGAACAACACAAACTTAGTTAGATAGAACCTGCTCTTACCATGAGAAACAGATGTCCCAATCTCCTCCTCCTCTTCTTCATCTTTAATGTTGACATTCAGCTCCAGTGTTTGACTGCAGTCTTCCAGCTTCACTGATGCCATCTCTGGATCCTGCAGTGCAAACTGGTCTCCACTGTCACAATCAGGACCCAGTGACTGTAGGTTTGGACTCAGTGTGGAAGGAGAGTGGCAGGCTGGGTTTGTCCTCACTGTTGATGTTACCGGCCTCAAACTTAATTCAAGTCGGCCTGTAGTAACAATGAGACACGGACACAAAAGTTACTGCCAGAACTGTCAAGACTTTCCTTGTTCTCTAAAAATATGGTTTATATTTAGGTGCAGGAGCTCCACAATACTGTTGAGCTAATATTCTATAAGAGGAACATGAGCTCAAACAGTAGATATTTGAGGTGACAGTACTCAGCTTCGGTGAGCTCCTGTCCAAGTCAAGCACTGATCTCACTTCAATAGATCTGGTAACTAAGCATTGACAAAACATTAATTAATTCACATTAGACAAAGTATACACTTTAAATCAGGTTACACAACTTAAATGCACTTAATCTATAGTAGATATCCCCTATACACATAAATGACTCAAAAAACATTTAGCACAAGGTTGTAGTATGTTTTAGGCAGCACTATGTACTATTTTCCTGAATAACCTTGTCTTCACTGTATTATTCCAATCAAAAACCAATAGTAGTTCCGTTCACACCATAGTAAACATGTATAGATAGACAGAAACAACTGAATGTCTCTGAATATTAGTTCACATGTAGAAAACTGATAATCATTACATTTAGCTCCAAAACAGTAGTGCAACCGTAAAATGGTCTCTATCTGCTGAAACCTCACTGCATGCACAGAAGTGCGTTGATGCAGACCAAGTGGGAACAGCCATTTTACCATCTCGTGAATTTTACACAAAACCAAAAACGACATGTAAAACGAACCTAGAAATCTCAAATAAACTGATCCTTTGTGAAATTACCTTGGCGAAATTATATACATCCACTCAGACTAACCCAAAATCTCTATTTGACCTGTAAAAAAAAGTGATGACGTTCACTCATGCGGTTTGACACAGAAATAGCACATACAACCTTTATCAAACGTGATAATAACTTGACGTATTTGTTACCTAGCATGTTATGACATGTTCTTTCGATATTAGAACGTGCTATTACATACCAGTATTAATACATTTGAAACCGTCTCGGCTGCACAATTCTGGCGTATCCTTTATTCTGAAGAATGATGTGCGCCTGCGCGGAACGTCCTGTTCCCCCACTACAAGATTCTAAACCCAGAGACGTAAAAACGCGAGACTTCAGAGAACGCTTGCGAAGCAGACCAAGCCTGGGTTTGAGAAGTCAATGAGAGAAGTGAACAATTCTGACACTTTTGCAGCGGCTAATGGGGGATCCTAATAAATACCCAAAATATTCGTTCGGCACACACTTGAAACATGGCCATTATTTTTATCAATTTCATAACTGCAGTGGTTTATTCACAATAGCTCTCACTGCGTATCTTACATATCGCAGATTCACATGAGTAGGCAGACACTCTTCACTCTTCCAACGAAACTGCAGATATGACACATTTTATCGGTGCCCTGCTCTGAAAAACAATGCTCTCTCCTTCTGCGACGCATGAAATGAAAACCACTACTGTTTCCTAATGCCTCCTTCTGACATCAAATTATCTCCCAAAAATACACAATTGTTGATGATGTCT
Organism: Salvelinus namaycush; assembly: GCF_016432855.1. NCBI lineage: Eukaryota > Metazoa > Chordata > Actinopteri > Salmoniformes > Salmonidae > Salvelinus > Salvelinus namaycush. The sequence goes on along the minus strand of NC_052346.1, from coordinate 21,822,721 downwards.
TACATCAAATGTCTTTCATACATCTGACATTGCCTTTGTCTCCTGAGCGACCAGTCGGCGAAACATTCCCCCATTTCAAGTAAAAAAAATTGACTTGCGATCTCCGCATACTGACAAATATATTAGGCTACAGTGTTCAGAGTTTACCAATGAATGTGATTATAATAGTCTATTAGGGAGGAGTGAAAGAGACAACTTGCGCTATTCAAACAGGCCCTTGTCTTTTCTACACAGCGTGCAAGTTTGAGCCCTAATCAATTGTCAGCCCCTGAGAAGGAGAACTTTAACCAAACTTATCTTGTAAATTGCTTTTTGTCTTTGATAGACACGATAAAGCAAACACATTCATCCACTTCTAAATTATTCTGAATAAATGTAATAAATTATCATTATTACAACACAACACATTGGTTAGTGATAACCGGTGGTTTGAGCCCTGAATGCTGATTTAGTTGTCGTGGGGAACCTGTAAGATGCTCCATATCTATTAGTCTTTTCTATAACTTACTGTGTTTATTTTGGTGTTACAGCTGCAGTCAAGAAATGGAACAGCAAGGCCACTGACCATGATGTTCGGAGAGCTGTGGCAGAACACCTCAAGCATGCTCGTGGTAGAGTCGGGGGCGATGGTTTCCACGTCGCCGTGGTGGTGAGGGCCGTTGCTAACGCAGCAAATATCTATAATTTTGATGGATAATTATTCAATGTATATAATTATATTCATTTGAACTAAACTGTATTTTGTCTGTTATCACTGTACTAGATAGTATTCTTAGACTGAATGTTTTGTGCAAATACTGGACTAGTGTGATTGTTAATTTTTTGAAATTAGACATTTTTTGGGGTTACTGCGTCCATGTGTATAGGCTACAAGTACATTTAAATTATGTACTTTGCAAGTCGTTAAAATAACGACCTGAAAAATACTTATTTTCAACCAAAACGGGCCGTAGACGGACGTCTTTTTATATGCGTCTTTTCAACGATGTTACGTATTTTCAATGCCGTGAAAAAGACGTCTTTTCAACTTTCAACCAAAACCGAACGGGCATAGTCGTCTTTTTAAAGACAGTTTGCTGGGTGGGCAGCTTGCTCAGATTCTGAATAAATTTGTGTCCATTTCTTTCTAGCTGGCAAACTAAGTGAGCTAGACTTTGTTTGGTAATTCCATATGTCGATAACATCGTTTGTTTGTCACTGGTATGGGATATATCCTAAACCTAGACAGTGATAGCAGCAAGCGAAAACCAGCGAGAGGGGGGAGATAATTCAGGTACTGTTTCATCTGCTGCTGGCTTGATAACGTTTTTCCACATGCAATTGATTAAATGAGATTTGTATTCTCTAAAGATTGTAATTGTGTTCATATCTGATGAATATTGAAGAAAAATCCTCACAGCCGTTTTCCACACCTAAATGTGAACTACAATTTGGTGCGCACCCTTTTACTATGTACAGTAGGCAGTAAGCTTCCCATGTGTCATCAAAATTACGATCTTGTGCTAGTGGTTTATATATGCGGGGAGTATAAATTGTACAATTATAAACTAATAAATAATGGTTCAGGTTAGAACCCATGTATATTAATTAATATACTGCACCAACTACATAAATATATGATCGGGTCCATTGTCTTCTATTTGGACTTTAAAACGCAGACAGCGGGCGCCGCCATTTTACCAGCTCGTGAGATTTTTTGTTTGATACACAAAACCAATAACATTAAACGAACTCAGAAATCTCAAATAAATTAAATATTTTTTAATTACCTTGACGAAATTGTGTACATTAAGTCAGACAAACCCCAAATCTCAAGTTATATGACTTGGAAAATCGTTTTCATCACGACACAAATTTAACATAAGAAACCAGGCAATCCCTTGACGGATTTGTAACCTATCATGTTATGACATGTTCTGTCGATTTTGGATAGCACGTTTAAACTATTACCTACCTGCAGTAATAATTAGAAACGGAGACAAAAAGCATCGTCTTCACCGCACAGATTCTGGACAATGGTGCGCGGCCATAGAGATAGATAGAGGACTCATCTTTGTATCTGTGTCATTATAGCGTCTGTGACAGAATGCGCAGCGGCATTGAGGGGATTCGATTAATCTGGCCTGGGGTCCCGGATAGGCGTGTTTAGCACGGGGTAAAAGTTGATGGCATTCGTTTTGTTTTTGGCCAGGTGCCACATTCAAAGCCCACAGCTAAACAAAGGTGATGTAATTAAGCACTTGGAGTAATGAGTAGGATTCTGTGTTTTCACATGAAAAAGTTATTGCTTTTGATAAAATGCTTTATCTGCCTTCCCAATGAAACCTGGTTAAAAAAAAATCTATCAAATATTTGATGGAAAAGAGATGTTTCTGGATGATGCACCATGCTGCCTTGTTGACAAAATGACCGAAAGGCACAGATTGCTGTTGCTATTTGAGAAGGGCGCTAACCTCTTGCCACATTTGCCTGTTCACCGTTTACATCACAGGCCATAAAACGGTGCCCTGTGGCTCAGCATAATTGAATCCGCCCATTCTCCATTTGAAGCAGTACATTTTCTTTACAATTGGCTTATCCCTACTGATGAGCCAGCTGGAGATTCCAACAGGGTCAGGAGGGGTCAGCCAATGAAGTTGGAAATACCACCCAGTTGACTACATTAAAATGGTGGAAGCCAGCAATGCATTGAGTTATAATAAGAACGAGAGACAGCCTCCAAGATGGCCGACCGTTGTTTTAAATGTAATCTACTCACGGTCAGATACGCCTATTCAAGGAGGCTGACATCTTGCTAGTTCTGGATTCAGGAGCCCATTAGTAAATGCCAGTGACGGTCTGCCGTTTAAGACAAGTGAGGACAGGTTTTTTTTTTTAAATGAGCATGGCCTTATTTCTATACCAGCATATTGGATGACTATCGTTCATATGCCATTCACCCAGCTCAATGTAACATCGATAAGTTTAGGCTACTACATGATACTCTAATTTTCCCTATACCCATCAAGAGGTTGCTACTGTAACCGATGTGAAATGGCTAGCTAGTTAGCGGTGGTGTGCGCTAGCAGCCTTTCAGTCGGTGACGTCACTTGCTCTGAGACCTTGAAGTAGTGGTTCCCCTTGCTCTGCCTTTGTGGCGCGATGGGTAAAGATGCTTCGTGGGTGACTGTTGTTGATGTGTGCAGAGGGTCCCTGGTTCGAGCCCGGGTATGGGCGAGGGGACGGACGTAAAGTTAAACTGTTACACTACAACCTAGCCTATGGATGAAAGTTTACAATGTAGGTGCACAGGTCGAGAGGAATTTGAGTGATCATGGTAACATTGACACATTCAATACAGCCTTGCACACTCTTGCCTGTATCTAGCTGATCTAGGGTGTAATCATTAGTCCAACAGTTGCAAACAATTGGACAAATTTTTGACAAATTCCGGTATGTTTGTTTATCTTCGTTTCGTTTGCTTCCATTTAAGGAACGTTTTTCAACAGAATCGGCGGAATGAATACACCCCTGATCACACACAAACAGTAGATCCTGGACTATCCATTCACTTCAGTCAGTCTGTCTCATCTTCCAATGTCAGGAATCCATCACATTGAATGAGCAGGTCCTGGATGAGAGTGCGTGAGTGATTTCCATTGTTTTTCCTTCTGCATGCAGCACAAGCTCTTCCATGTAATAGCATGAAAATAAAACGTTAATAACTTTAGCTGTGATTTGTGGGGGGGATTAAAAAAAAAAAATCGGTCTTGAAGACAATTCATGGACAAATTCGATTGATATTTTTGGAACAAAGGTGATAACGACATTGTCTTTTTTTGAATTTTGAAAATTGTCTTCTCTATTTGAAGTATCTTTATGGAAAGGTGGCATCCTATGACGGTGACACATTGAACGTCACTGAGCTCTTCAGTAAGGCCATTCTACTGCCAATGTTTGTCTATGAAGATTGCATGGTTGTGTAACTCGATTTTATACACCTGTCAGCAACGGGTGTGGCGAAAATAGCCGAATCCACTCATTTGAAGGGGTGTCCACATACTTTTGGCAATGTAGTGTATAAACAGTAGCCTATAGACCTATATAAATGTTGAAATACATTTAATTGTCAATCAAGTGAGTTCTGTTTTGCTACTTGTAGGCTACTGTCTGTAATGTGTCTCAATAGACACTGAGTGTACAAAACATTAGAAACACATTAATACGGAGTTACACCCCCTTTGCCCTCAGAACAGCCTCAGTTCATCGGGGCACTCTACAAAGTGTTCTACAGGGATGCTGTCCCTTATTGACTCCAATGCTTCCCACACTTGTGTCATTATGGCTGGTAGTTGGCTGAATTCACTGTCATGCTCATGGAACCATTCCTGGACAATCCTAGCCTTGTGGCATGGGACATTATCCCGCTGAAAAAAATCTATTTGCAGATGGATAAACTGCTGCCATGAAGGGATGCACCTGGTTGGCAATGATGTTTAGATATCCTGTGGTATTCAAACGTTGCTCCACTTTTATCAAGGGCCCAATATGTGCCATGAAAACACCCCACACCATCACTACCAGCCTGCAGTGTTGACACGAGGCATGATGGATGCATGTACTCATGTGGTTTTCAAGATGGCACCGATATACATGGACGCCCTGTTCCTTGCTGCTAAGCAACTTTGTAGTATTTATTTTGGGGGGAGGTGTTATTTCTTGCATTATTAGTTTAGAACGTTTCTTGCATTATTACCTACAGCTGAAAATAACTTTTGGTTATTGGATAGGCGTTCACTCACCAGCATTTCAACCTGAAATACAACTTTCCTGAATTGGATCCTTTGTTTGTACCCCATGAGGCAATTCAACTGATCCCAGGTGCTGCTCCAGGGCGCCGCAGACTGAGAAGAGGTGTGGACTTTTGGTTCGACTCACGGTAGGTTTTGACCAGAAGCGGGCATAAAGATAGTCAAGTAAGTCATCCCACTGTGTGTAGGCTGATGAGCTGCTCGCTAGCAACTTTACATACTAGAGTGAAGTTAAATATCATCAGCTAGCTAACGCCATATTAGCTTGTTATGTTAATGTTCACCTATTTATCATTGTAAATTAAAAACTCATAATCCAAATGCGTTTGTAGATAACAGCAATGGAAGAGGGTGAAAGGATTTTCTGCTCCAGCTGTCAGAAAAGGAAAACTATGAAGACAGAGAGATAATAGTCAGGGCTGTCTAATTGGAATATAATGAAGCCTGTTTCTTTGTGATGTCTGTCCTCAGATATGGAGAGCTGTGAAAGCCTGTCTGCAGATGAAGAGGTCCCAGTGAAGGTCCAAGAGACTGTCTGCAGATGGAGAGGTCCCAGTGAAGGTCCCAAGAGACTGTCTGCAGATGAAGAGGTCCCAGTGAAGGTTCAAGAGACTGTCTGCAGATGAAGAGGTCCCAGTGAAGGTCCAAGAGACTGTCTGCAGATGAAGAGGTCCCAGTGAAGGTCCAATAGACTGTCTGCAGATGAAGAGGTCCCAGTGAAGGTCCAAGAGACTGCAGGCACATCCTTGTGGGCCATAGGATTTGTGTGTATTATTGTTGGGCCGGAATAGAAGTCTGCTCACTCAGTAGAGCAGGGAGTGGATCAAGGTTGGCCACCTCTGGTATGGATATTTTAGTTTTTCTAAAAATGATGCTTTAGTAATAATAGCATACTTACTAAGATGTCTAACATTTACAAACAAGTTAGCTTATTTGTACATTGAAATTATAAGTTGATTCATTCCATTTTTATTAATTGTTAAACTTGTTTTAATTGTAACGTAAAAACATTATTCAAGATGAACTAGTGTCAATGTTCATTAATTACAGATCAGAATTCTACAATAAAAAGGTGTGAAAGGGATCTGTCTCTAATTTGTCTGTGTTTATGTCTCAAATGAACATTACCTTTTTGTCCAGTTGTAATCTCTCTGAGAGGTTTTATTTGATTGTCACGCTGTCTCAGTATATCATCCATTTAGCTGCTTATCATAATGGCATGCATTACCAATGCAGCCATATGTCTACAGTATGATGGCATTACTGGCCTAATGGACACGTGCAATCAATGTGCCCCTTGTCATTATACATCAGCAGCAGACAACAGCTAAACTCACAGAATTTTCATATTGTTGAGCTGTTCTACATTTTAAATAGATAATGTATATGAGGCTAACCATAAGCCAGATTTGTTACATGATTTATCTGACATTAAATTGTTTAGTGCAAATCCAACCCTTGTATTCTAGGTTGAAGGATATTTTATTTCAGCTCCTGAAACATGGGACCAACACTTTACATGTTGCATTTATATATTTTTTCAGTGTATGTACACTGAGTGTACAAAACATTAAGGACACCTTCCTAATATTTAGTTGAGCAGATATTCAGAGATGCAGAGAATGAAGTTGGGTTACTTCTAAGTAACTTTGGCTGACTCCTATGTCATCATCTCCAACATGTGACCTATTCTAGAGCTTTGCTTGGGTGTGGCTTGAGGCCTATACATTCATATCAGTTGTGTTCCCCTGTTGTATTCAGTTTAACTTATTTCTATTGTGGATTGTGTTTCTGTACACCAATGGAAAGTCTACAAAACTATGAGTAAACCAGGCTATGTATTGAATACATGGAATTGGATTGTGATGATACCGATGTTATGTTTTTTAAAAAGACAACTACATTTTCTAAAAGCATTTACTGTTTTGCAAAAGTTGTGTGTTTTGTGGACTCTGTTTTGAAAATCAACAACATTGTTCCAAAAAATGCTTGTAGCCGATTGAGAGAAACTGTAATACATAAAGACAGTTGCTCCCTGATTAAATAGTACAAGAGTACACCCTGCTGGACAAAAAAGCTTACTGCACCTGGTATTCCCAGGCAGCGTAGCATACAAGTACTAACCAGGCCCGACCCTGCTTAGCTTCCGAGACCAGGTGTATTGAGACTGGTTATGGCCGTAAGCCAGTGACTGTATTGTGTATATATGATATGTAATAATGCCGTAAGTGAAGGAATAACTCTTACTACACTATATCAAGTTTATGTCACTTGAAAAAGTGCAGTGTGAAATCATTGAAATAGAATCAATGGGATAAATAGACATAGTTACTTTAATACAGGCAGATGAGTCATATATTTGAGTCTTGTGAAAATAGCAGGCCGATCAAATAATGACTTCAGACAAATACATCAGATAACGTTACCGGTATGTGAGGCAGTCCATGTTACCAGTACATGACTTTAGCACATTTCATAGTTTGAACTGTATAGTCTTCTTGTGTATATATATATCCAATCATAACCATTTTTATAACTACTTTATTACTTAGCTATTTGTGTATATTTTTGATCGTGTGTATTGCACTGTTGAGGAGAGGTTGCAACTAAGCATTTCACTGTACCGTTTACACCCTGTATCCCGTGCATGTGACGAAAACTTTTTTAAAAAGATTAACGCACCATTCACATCAGCTATCAAAGTCAATATAACGGTGACCGACTTGACCAGCAGTATCTAGCCATCACTGACACTAAAATGAACTTGTCCAATGTGAAAATACAATATAGATTATGATCCTTAAAAATCAAAAATGAATCAACGGCTGATTTATATTTACAACGACAGGGGGTGCACCGTTCCTGGAGGTACTGCAATACCAGGTCGATGCGTGGAGTGGACGGAGCAAGCCCCTATTCCATCTCCCTATTCCAAAAATCAATTTAATATATGGTCCCCAGATAGGGGACGTATCAGATATTAAACTGATAAGAACAGATTTTTTTTTTTTTTTTTTTTTTTTATTACAAAAATTTACAATTTACAGTGACATTTTTTTTCCATCAACACTTTTGCATTTTTTTATACAAGTTTTACACATCCCCAAACTCTCTTACAGAAGTCCTCCCCGTGCACGTATTTGTCCATTTCAATCACATTTCTTAACTTCCATAAAAACAAATAGAAGGCATCTGCTGGTACCGTTTTGTCTTTCTCCTTTTTAATACAAACATTCCTTTTTTCCCACAGTACCAGCTTCCCCAAACTAATAATACCCCACACGACTCTGAACTTTTCCTTTGGTAGTGTTAGGATCTCCTCTCCATACACTATATTCTTACCATTTAAAATTATTTTATTACAGACCATGTTAATAACGGGTACACACTTTCCCCAGAAATCTCTTGCAAAAACACACTCCCAGAATACATGCGTTACTGTTTCACTTTTTTTGCACCTGGGGCACTCTGCGTTCACCGCGCAGTTGTGCCTATACATCCTTTCCTTTACAGCCAACCTATTTAAAGCACACAGCCATCCCAAATCCTTACACTCGTTATCCATCCATTTTGGTTGTATCCCCTCCCAATTAACTACTTTCAGGTCAGCCTCATATCTCTGCTCCCAATTTTCCCTTATAATTTCATACATTTTCCTGTGGTCCAATAAGGCCTCTCTTTCGATTTTCTTTATATGTATTTTCAGAAATGATATGGCCTGTACGTAATACTTAGGTTTAACCTCTGCATTCGGAACCCTGTTGTCCCAAGGTAACATCCCTCTTAAAGTGGACCCGAACCACAACCTGACAAAAAAAAATGATTTGTGTTGTATTCCTTTCAACAAGGTTTTACACATCTGACTGAGGAAAAGACAATCCAGTTTCACCGACAGACACGGGATGTCCCTCCCTCCCTTTGACACCTTCCCATACATCATCTCTCTCTTTACACTTTCATATGAGCCGCCCCATATAAATGAAAATATCAACCTTGTCACGACAATTTTGCTCCTGGCGTTGATTGGGAACACCAGCGCCAGGTAGATTAAGGTTGGTAATATAACTGTTTTTATTACCATAATCTTTCCACTGATCGTTAGCCTTCTGCTTTTCCACATATTGAGTTTCACCTTTACTTTTTCAATCTTTCCTTCCCAATTTTCCTTTATCCCGTCCTCTTGAAAGAAGTACACCCCTAATATTTTCAGCCCATCTTTACAGACAGTTATGCCTCCCTTGCCCTCTGTTCTCCCTTCCCAGGCACCGCAGTACATCATAGAGGACTTCCCCAAATTAACTTTTGACCCCACTGCTTCTCCATAAGTTTTCAACAGTACTATCGCCCTATCTATCGCTCGGTCAGAACCTAGAAACAGAGTGGTGTCGTCTGCGTACTGGGCAATTTTAACCCTTTCTCCGTTACTCCCTGGGATATGCACCCCGTCTATACCTGTATCGTTCCTCATCAAATTCGCTAGCGGTTCAGCAAATAATACGTACAGTAGTGGTGACAATGGGCACCCCTGTCTCACCCCACCTTCTTGTAGAACCGGTTTGCTGAGAAACCCGTTGATTTGTACTCTACTGTATGCCTTATTGTACATTGTCTTAACCCAATTAACCAGAGTCTTACCACAATTCATTCTTTCTAGAGTTGAGAACAGGAATTCGTGGCTAACCCTATCGAACGCCTTCTCCTGATCGACGTTCAACACACACAACGGTAGGTTCCTGTCCTTGGCCCAAACGATCACATCTCTGGTTAACTGTAGGTTGTTTGTTGCAGACCTATTCTTAACCCCACATGTCTGGTCCTCATTAACCAGGCTAGGCATCACCTCTTTCAGCCTATTTGTTATTACCTTCCCAAAAATTTTACTGTCCACATTTAGCAAGGTAATGGGCCTCCAATTTTTTAACATCTCTTTTTCTCCCTTCTTGTAAATTAAACTTATTACACCGGACCTCATAGATTCTGGCATCATCCCCAAAACCAAGATCTCTTTATACACCTCCAGTAAATCCTCACCCAGGATACCCCAGAAACAACAATAAAATTCTTTTGGTAATCCATCACTCCCAGGTGTTTTATCGGCCTTCAGAGATTTCATTGCCTCCTCTATTTCCTTTTTGGATACCTCCCTTTCTAAATGTGTCCTTTCTTCATTGTTTAGTTTTTTTCTTATATTATTTAATAATTCCTCCATTCTTGCTTTATCCACTTCTCTCTTCTTAAACAAAGCTTGGTAAAACTCCTGAGCGTGCGTCATTAAATCTTCTTTTTTGGTGACTTTCCCCCTACCTGTTTCTAATTCGGTAATTACAGATTTTCTTTGTTTTTCTTTAATACACTGGAAAAAGAACTTTGAACATTTTTCATCTTGTTCTTTTTCTGTTATTTTGGCCAAGAACGTAAAGTTCTTGACCTTTGTTTCAATGTTGTGTTCTATTTTCTTTTGAATGTTTCTGAATTCTTCCCCACACACCTGCTTACCCTCATTTATTTCAGAATGTATGGCCTGTAATTTGTCTTGCAGTTCTTTCTCAAGATGCCTTTCTTCCTGTTTTTTCCTTTTACTATAAATTTGACAAAACAACTTTATTTTGGTTTTTACCGCCTCCCACCATTCGGCTGTGTTTTTAAATGCCCATTTCATATCCCTCCATGAATTATAAAAGGACGTAAACTCATCTCTAAATTCCGCACCTTCTAGCACCTTTGTGTTTAATTTCCAAAATCCTCTTCCTATCTCCTCCCCTTTAATTTCACAAGACACCCCAATTGTGTCGTGATCTGAGAACCAATTTGGGTATATGGAGAAACTCCAGCTTTGGGTGGTCTTGGTTACAAACAGGTAATCTAATCTTTTGCTTGCTCCTCTTGAGTTTCTCCATGTATGCCCTATACCTTTCTTATTATGTCTCCTGTATGTGTCTGCCAAGTTATAATCACACAAAACATTTTTTAAATATTGTGCAGTAAAATCATATTCCCCCTCTAAGTCTGTGTTGAAATCCCCCCCCATTATCACCATGCGGTTTGTGCACAGAACATTCGGTAAGTGCTTAAAAAAATCTAACCTTTCCCCTTTTACTGCAGGAGCGTACACGTTTACTAGGCGCAGCTTGTTGTTGTTCAGCCTGCCGTCTACGTATACGAGCCTCCCTGGAATAATAATAATTTCCTCCTCGATTACAAACCCAGTATCCTTAAATATTATCCCTACCCCATCTGAGTGCACGTTGCCTATGCTCCATACTGACGCACCTGCCTTCCATTCCTTGCTGAACCTTTTGATGTCCTCTGCGTTCTTTAGGTGACACTCCTGAAGGAAGCACACCTGGAAGTCCAGTGCCTTTAAAGAAAAAAACAAAGATGTCCTCTTGACAGTGTCTCTCAATCCCCTGGCATTAACTGACAGGACATTAAACATCATTGTCTTTTATGTTCCGTCTCTTTGCCCCTTGGTCCGAACCAGTGTTGTTGACTCCAAGTTTTCCCTCCTATAGCCACTCAGGAATTCCAGCTGGGGATCCCCGCTGCCCTCGCTATCCTCCTCTGATGGTATACCCAACGACAAAAGTGGAGGCTCTCCCGCTGAGGGCGACTCAGAACCTGGAGCTCCTTGCTCTCCCGGCTCCAGAACGTGGAACCTGTTGGATGTCACTATTAATTGTTTTTTTGCCTCTTTGTCCGGCCTCTTCCCTGATACTTTCCTTTTTGCTGTTTTCTTCCCCTCGGTAAAATCCATCTCTTTATCCTCTTCAGTTTCACCCCACTGTACCCTCATCTCTACCGGGGTATCTGATGTTATTATCCCCTGTGACGACTCCTCTGTTACCACCTGTTCTGGTTGGGCCGAAGTTCCTGCCACCGGATTCTCTAAAACGTAGGGCCCCGCCACCTCACTCGGGGCCGTTCCCGGAGAAGCCTCCGGAAGAGGCTTCGGGAGGTTCTCAGGTACGGGTACATGGTCTCTCTGAATATCGTCCATTACCCCCTCAAAGTTTTGCAGTGCACCCGCGTAAGTTTTTTCTCTGGCAGGGCAGTCCTTGAACATGTGCTCCAATGAATCGCACAGATTGCACGATTTGGGTTTTTTACAATCCCTTGCCTGATGATCCGTCCCCGAACAGTTTCTACAAAAAGTGTTCGGGCACATCGCTGCAATGTGGCCCTCTTCTCCGCATCTTCTACATGTTTTGGGCTGTCCATAGAAGTAGAGGTACCCCTTTACACCGCCAATGTAGAAAGACGCTGGGGGATGTTCGATTCCTCCCGCCCGTGTTCTAAACCGGACAGCATATTTTCTCTTCCCATTCCACATACCATCATAATCCATTTCTTTTGTACCAACCCCCAATACGTCACAGTATTTACCTAGGAAGGATCTAATATCCTGCTCTTTTACATACGGGTTCTGCATGCAGACTGTTATGGTCCTTACCCGACTTGCAAACAGAGGCTCCACATTGAAGTTGGAGATCGGTGTTTCGTCCTTGTGTTCCAGGCACTTGCTCCAAGCTTCTTGACACAGGTAATCCCCCGTGAAGGTGACCTCGAAAGCATTCCGAGCCGGAAAATCCCTGTAGCAGTAAATTCGTTCCGTCGTTACTCCCAGAAATTCAAAGATGACTTCCTTTGCGAAACTCCTTCTTCCAATAACGAACTGTATTCCATCCATTTCTTTCCCGATAAACCGGATTGTATTCAATAGTCGCGCCGCAGGGGCCGACGTAAATTCTCCCGTCGCCATCACCTTCTCCTTCCTTTCGCCGATCAAACTGCGGTCATGCCACACACTTGATTTAGCCAAAAGGCCGAGAAGCGATACCCACAATGGTTTCGGGAAGAAGTGGCCGTTCTCCGACACGTCAAATTTGACATTGGTTACACCAAAATGAGCTCTGTATGCTTTTTTTCCCCATAAAAAAAGATAATGCTTTAAATAAATGGTGGCATGGATTGCGAGTTGATCAACGTCAGGAATAACCACGTTCGACTGTTACAAAGTAACACAGTTGTAGGTCTAAAGTCACGTGGTTATCCGCCCTCCAATCAGGAATGAGAGAAAGCGTTGTTCAATTAAAACCATATTAACAGCGAAATTGGAATAATAATTTATCACGGGTGGGGTGGAAACAATTTGGAGATAATAATATTGACATAAGATTTGATCTTGTATCAAATATCTCTGGTAGCGTTGCTGCCACAATGGAACAGAAGCAATTGTCCACTTGGTGGCACCAGAGTTCCACCAACCGTCCCTTTTTCCAAGCTGTCCCGTGTGGTACATCAAACTGCATTTGAATGTTGAACCACTTGACTTCAATACATCATCAATACAAATAATGTGAACAATAAAAGTAGCCTATGCATTGTTTTTCTTGTAGAGCGTTGTATGATAAGGCCTTTGTGAAGAAGCCTTCATAAAGTTGCCCTCCTCAATGACTCGAGGCCAAACTTCAACGATGTCCATCCATGGCACTGGACTGCAGTGAGAGCTAGGCCAGAGCGGCTGTGGTCCTGGCTGCCTAAATGTTTCCTCCTCATAATAAACATGACACTTTTGAGGCTTACTTTTACAATTAGGCTTACTCAGTCACTACTGTCACCACTATCAAAAGGAACAATGTATTTTTACCTCTAGATTTTATATTTTATTATGAATTAAGTTTTTATAGACATTTACCAAAACCTATTACTGTGTTGATAATTCATTTGAAATAATGATCGTGTTTTTAATGTATATAAGATAACATTAAATATGTATAAGGAGGGATTGAATTTGGACTTCAGAGACGTCAGGGGTTCAAACTGTAGAACCCAGTTCCTACATTTTAATATAAAATGATTTGATCAAACAAAACTATGCTACATACAAATCAGAGCGAGATTCTGAACATAAGTACATTATTTACCTTCAGGGAGGAATGTATTAAGCTCTGGTGTTGTTAGTGACATGGCACGAGGGGCTAAGGTGGTGAGCCAGTGACGGCTCCCCCATGGGAGGGTTGCCAAACCCGGATTCCATCATATTATGCATGTCCAGGCTTGGGATACCCTTAGAAAAAATCTGGGGAGCAGTTCCTGTCACGCCCTGACCTTGGAGATCTTTTTATGTCCCTATTTTGGTTGGTCAGGGCGTGAGTTTGGGTGGGCATTCTATGTCTGGTGTTCTATGTTGTTCTATGTTTTGTATTTCTATGTGTTTGGCCTGGTATGGTTCCCAATCAGAGGCAGCTGTCTATCGTTGTCTCTGATTGAGAACCATACTTAGGTAGCCTGTTCCCACCTGTGTTTGTGGGTAGTTGTTTTCTGTTTTGTGTATTGCACCTTGCAGAACTGTTCGTTTGTCGTTTTTTTGTTTTTTTTGTTCAAGTATTCATCTTTATTAAAATTATTATAAATACTTACCACGCTGCACCTTGGTCTTCTCCTTCTCCCGACGACATTCGTTACAGTTCCTTTAAGATCCCATTTTGAGCTTCATTCTAGAATATAACACAAGAGCTTTGTGTGTGCAATAGTTTGAAGAGAAATAAATGGATTCATAAATACAATTTCACAATCATAATTATACTGATAAAAAAAAAGATGCTTCGATTATAATGTATAATTCTCATTTTATTATAATTTTCATACTGATGTAAACCACACATACAACTAAATAAAGTGTATATAGTGCATAACACAGCACCAAATTAAATTTGAATTAAAATAACTCCATATTCACTGTATTATACAGTAAACTAGTGGCATACATCTGAAAAAAAGTCTACTAGACATTTTTACAGACAATTTATTAGTTAAATGCTTTGACATAGCGGTCATCAAAGTTTACTGTAATGTAACTACTTAACAAAAAATTGTAACGATAAAGAATGTGGAGATAGACCATGTTATTTAACACTTATGTACAACATAAGTGTTGTACTCAACATTTGCTAAACAGCACTCCCGTTAGGCTACTGCAGCCTCACTCTGCCCATGATGTAGCTATCACCTCTATCTGTCCTATGCAGCCTCACTCTACCCATGATGTAGCTATCACCTCTATCTGTCCTCTGCAGCCTCACTCTACCCATGATGTAGCTATCATCTCTATCTGTCCTCTGCAGCCTCACTCTACCCATGATGTAGCTATCACCTCTATCTGTCCTCTGCAGCCTCACTCTACCCATGATGTAGCTATCACCTCTATCTGTCCTCTGCAGCCCCACTCTACCCATGATGTAGCTATCATCTCTATCTGTCCTCTGCATCCTCACTCTACCTATGATGTAGCTATCACCTCTATCTGTCCTCTGCAGCCTCACTCTGCCCATGATGTAGCTATCACGTCTCCTCTGCAGCCTCACTCTACCCATGATGTAGCTATCACCTCTATCTGTCCTCTGCAGCCTCACTCTACCCATGATGTAGCTATCACCTCTATCTGTAATCTGCATCCTCACTCTACCCATGATGTAGCTATCACCTCTATCTGTCATCTGCAGCCTCACTCTGCCCATGATGTAGCTCATCTCTATCTGTCCTCTGCAGCCCCACTCTACCCATGATGTAGCTATCACCTCTATCTGTCCTCTGCAGCCTCACTCTGCCCATGATGTAGCTCACCTCTATCTATCCTCTGCAGCCTCACTCTACCCATGATGTAGCTATCACCTCTATCTGTCCTATGCAGCCTCACTCTACCTATGATGTAGCTATCATCTCTATCTGTCCTCTGCAGCCTCACTCTACCCATGATGTAGCTATCACGTCTCCTCTGCATCCTCACTCTACCCATGATGTAGCTATCACCTCTATCTGTCCTCTGCAGCCTCACTCTACCCATGATGTAGCTATCACCTCTATCTGTCCTATGCAGCCTCACTCTGCCCATGATGTAGCTATCACCTCTCCTCTGCAGCCTCACTCTACCCATGATGTAGCTATCACCTCTATCTGTCCTCTGCAGCCTCACTCTACCCATGATGTAGCTATCACCTCTATCTGTCCTCTGCAGCCTCACTCTACCCATGATGTAGCTATCACCTCTATCTGTCCTCTGCAGCCTCACTCTGCCCATGATGTAGCTATCACCTCTATCTGTCCTCTGCATCCTCACTCTACCCATGATGTAGCTATCACCTCTATCTGTCCTCTGCAGCCTCACTCTACCCATGATGTAGCTCACCTCTATCTATCCTCTTTAGCCTCACTCTACCCATGATGTAGCTATCACATCTATCTGTCCTATGCAGCTTCACTCTACCTATGATGTAGCTCACCTCTATCTATCCTCTGCAGCCTCACTCTACCCATGATGTAGCTATCACCTCTATCTGTCCTCTGCAGCCTCACTCTACCCATGATGTAGCTATCACCTCTATCTGTCCTATGCAGCCTCACTCTACCCATGATGTAGCTATCACCTCTATCTGTCCTCTGCAGCCCCACTCTACCCATGATGTAGCTATCACCTCTATCTGTCCTCTGCAGCCTCACTCTACCCGTGATGTAGCTATCATCTCTATCTGTCCTCTGCAGCCTCACTCTGCCCATGATGTAGCTATCACCTCTATCTGTCCTCTGCAGCCCCACTCTACCCATGATGTAGCTATCATCTCTATCTGTCCTCTGCAGCCTCACTCTACCCATGATGTAGCTATCATCTCTATCTGTCCTCTGCAGCCCCACTCTACCCATGATGTAGCTATCACCTCTATCTGTCCTCTGCAGCCTCACTCTACCCATGATGTAGCTATCACCTCTATCTGTCCTCTGCAGCCTCACTCTACCCATGATGTAGCTATCACCTCTATCTGTCCTCTGCAGCCTCACTCTGCCCATGATGTAGCTATCACCTCTATCTGTCCTATGCAGCCTCACTCTACCCATGATGTAGCTATCACCTCTATCTGTCCTATGCAGCCTCACTCTACCCATGATGTAGCTCACCTCTATCTATCCTCTGCAGCCTCACTCTACCCATGATGTAGCTATCATCTCTATCTGTCCTCTGCAGCCCCACTCTACCCATGATGTAGCTATCATCTCTATCTATCCTCTGCATCCTCACTCTACCCATGATGTAGCTATCACCTCTCCTCTGCAGCCTCACTCTACCCATGATGTAGCTATCACCTCTCCTCTGCAGCCTCACTCTACCCATGATGTAGCTATCACCTCTCCTCTGCAGCCTCACTCTACCCATGATGTAGCTATCACCTCTCCTCTGCAGCCTCACTCTACCCATGATGTAGCTATCACCTCTATCTGTCCTATGCAGCCTCACTCTACCCATGATGTAGCTATCACCTCTATCTGTCCTCTGCAGCCTCACTCTACCCATGATGTAGCTATCACCTCTCCTCTGCAGCCTCACTCTACCCATGATGTAGCTATCACCTCTATCTGTCCTCTGCAGCCTCACTCTGCCTATGATGTAGCTATCACCTCTATCTGTCCTCTGCAGCCTCACTCTACCCATGATGTAGCTATCACCTCTATCTGTCCTATGCAGCCTCACTCTACCCATGATGTAGCTATCACCTCTATCTGTCCTCTGCAGCCTCACTCTGCCTATGATGTAGCTATCACCTCTATCTGTCCTCTGCAGCCCCACTCTACCCGTGATGTAGCTATCACCTCTCCTATGCAGCCTCACTCTACCTATGAAGTAGCTATCACCTCTATCTGTCCTCTGCAGCCCCATTCTACCCGTGATGTAGCTATCACCTCTATCTGTCCTCTGCAGCCTCACTCTACCCATGATGTAGCTATCACCTCTATCTGTCCTCTGCAGCCTCACTCTACCCATGATGTAGCTATCATCTCTCTGTCCTCTGCAGCCTCACTCTACCCATGATGTAGCTATCACCTCTATCTGTCCTCTGCAGCCCCACTCTACCCATGATGTAGCTATCATCTCTATCTGTCCTCTGCATCCTCACTCTACCTATGATGTAGCTATCACCTCTATCTGTCCTCTGCAGCCTCACTCTACCCATGATGTAGCTATCACCTCTATCTGTCCTCTGCATCCTCACTCTGCCCATGATGTAGCTATCACGTCTCCTCTGCAGCCTCACTCTACCCATGATGTAGCTATCACCTCTATCTGTCCTCTGCAGCCTCACTCTACCCATGATGTAGCTATCACCTCTCCTATGCAGCCTCACTCTACCTATGAAGTAGCTATCACCTCTATCTGTCCTCTGCAGCCCCATTCTACCCGTGATGTAGCTATCACCTCTATCTGTCCTCTGCAGCCTCACTCTACCCATGATGTAGCTATCACCTCTATCTGTCCTCTGCAGCCTCACTCTACCCATGATGTAGCTATCATCTCTATCTGTCCTCTGCAGCCTCACTCTACCCATGATGTAGCTATCACCTCTATCTGTCCTCTGCAGCCTCACTCTACCCATGATGTAGCTATCACCTCTATCTGTCCTCTGCAGCCTCACTCTACCCATGATGTAGCTATCATCTCTATCTGTCCTCTGCAGCCTCACTCTACCCTATGATGTAGCTATCACCTCTATCTGTCCTCTGCAGCCTCACTCTACCCATGATGTAGCTATCACCTCTATCTGTCCTCTGCATCCTCACTCTACCCATGATGTAGCTATCACCTCTATCTGTCCTCTGCAGCCTCACTCTACCCATGATGTAGCTATCACCTCTATCTGTCCTCTGCAGCCTCACTCTACCCATGATGTAGCTATCACCTCTATCTGTCCTCTGCATCCTCACTCTACCCATGATGTAGCTATCACCTCTATCTGTCCTCTGCAGCCTCACTCTACCCATGATGTAGCTATCACCTCTATCTGTCCTCTGCAGCCTCACTCTACCCATGATGTAGCTATCACCTCTATCTGTCCTCTGCAGCCTCACTCTACCCATGATGTAGCTATCACCTCTATCTGTCCTATGCAGCCTCACTCTACCCATGATGTAGCTATCATCTCTATCTGTCCTCTGCAGCCCCACTCTACCCATGATGTAGCTATCACCTCTATCTGTCCTCTGCAGCCTCACTCTACCCATGATGTAGCTATCACCTCTATCTGTCCTCTGCAGCCTCACTCTACCCATGATGTAGCTATCACCTCTATCTGTCCTATGCAGCCTCACTCTACCTATGATGTAGCTATCATCTCTATCTGTCCTCTGCAGCCTCACTCTACCCATGATGTAGCTATCACCTCTATCTGTCCTCTGCAGCCTCACTCTACCCATGATGTAGCTATCACGTCTCCTCTGCATCCTCACTCTACCCATGATGTAGCTATCACCTCTATCTGTCCTCTGCAGCCTCACTCTACCCATGATGTAGCTCACCTCTATCTGTCCTCTGCAGCCTCACTCTACCCATGATGTAGCTATCACCTCTATCTGTCCTATGCAGCCTCACTCTACCCATGATGTAGCTATCACCTCTATCTGTCCTCTGCAGCCTCACTCTACCCATGATGTAGCTATCACCTCTATCTGTCCTCTGCAGCCTCACTCTACCCATGATGTAGCTATCACCTCTATCTGTCCTCTGCAGCCTCACTCTACCCATGATGTAGCTATCACCTCTATCTGTCCTATGCAGCCTCACTCTACCCATGATGTAGCTATCACCTCTATCTGTCCTCTGCAGCCTCACTCTACCCATGATGTAGCTATCACCTCTATCTGTCCTCTGCAGCCTCACTCTACCCATGATGTAGCTATCACCTCTATCTGTCCTCTGCAGCCTCACTCTACCCATGATGTAGCTATCACCTCTATCTGTCCTCTGCAGCCTCACTCTACCCATGATGTAGCTATCACCTCTATCTGTCCTCTGCAGCCTCACTCTACCCATGATGTAGCTATCACCTCTATCTGTCCTCTGCAGCCTCACTCTACCCATGATGTAGCTATCACCTCTATCTGTCCTCTGCAGCCTCACTCTACCCATGATGTAGCTATCACCTCTATCTGTCCTCTGCAGCCTCACTCTACCCATGATGTAGCTATCACCTCTATCTGTCCTCTGCAGCCTCACTCTACCCATGATGTAGCTATCACCTCTATCTGTCCTCTGCAGCCTCACTCTACCCATGATGTAGCTATCACCTCTATCTGTCCTCTGCAGCCTCACTCTACCCATGATGTAGCTATCACCTCTATCTGTCCTCTGCAGCCTCACTCTACCCATGATGTAGCTATCACCTCTATCTGTCCTATGCAGCCTCACTCTACCCATGATGTAGCTATCACCTCTATCTGTCCTCTGCAGCCTCACTCTACCCATGATGTAGCTATCACCTCTATCTGTCCTCTGCAGCCTCACTCTACCCATGATGTAGCTATCACCTCTATCTGTCCTCTGCAGCCTCACTCTACCCATGATGTAGCTATCACCTCTATCTGTCCTCTGCAGCCTCACTCTACCCATGATGTAGCTATCACCTCTATCTGTCCTCTGCAGCCTCACTCTACCCATGATGTAGCTATCACCTCTATCTGTCCTCTGCAGCCTCACTCTACCCATGATGTAGCTATCACCTCTATCTGTCCTCTGCAGCCTCACTCTACCCATGATGTAGCTATCACCTCTATCTGTCCTCTGCAGCCTCACTCTACCCATGATGTAGCTATCACCTCTATCTGTCCTCTGCAGCCTCACTCTACCCATGATGTAGCTATCACCTCTATCTGTCCTCTGCAGCCTCACTCTACCCATGATGTAGCTATCACCTCTATCTGTCCTCTGCAGCCTCACTCTACCCATGATGTAGCTATCACCTCTATCTGTCCTCTGCAGCCTCACTCTACCCATGATGTAGCTATCACCTCTATCTGTCCTCTGCAGCCTCACTCTACCCATGATGTAGCTATCACCTCTATCTGTCCTCTGCAGCCTCACTCTACCCATGATGTAGCTATCACCTCTATCTGTCCTCTGCAGCCTCACTCTACCCATGATGTAGCTATCACCTCTATCTGTCCTCTGCATCTGTCCTCTGCAGCCTCACTCTACCCATGATGTAGCTATCACCTCTATCTGTCCTCTGCAGCCTCACTCTACCCATGATGTAGCTATCACCTCTATCTGTCCTCTGCAGCCTCACTCTACCCATGATGTAGCTATCACCTCTATCTGTCCTCTGCAGCCTCACTCTACCCATGATGTAGCTATCACCTCTATCTGTCCTCTGCAGCCTCACTCTACCCATGATGTAGCTATCACCTCTATCTGTCCTCTGCAGCCTCACTCTACCCATGATGTAGCTATCACCTCTATCTGTCCTCTGCAGCCTCACTCTACCCATGATGTAGCTATCACCTCTATCTGTCCTCTGCAGCCTCACTCTACCCATGATGTAGCTATCACCTCTCCTCTGCAGCCTCACTCTACCCATGATGTAGCTATCACCTCTCCTCTGCAGCCTCACTCTACCCATGATGTAGCTATCACCTCTATCTGTCCTATGCAGCCTCACTCTACCCATGATGTAGCTATCACCTCTATCTGTCCTCTGCAGCCTCACTCTACCCATGATGTAGCTATCACCTCTCCTCTGCAGCCTCACTCTACCCATGATGTAGCTATCACCTCTATCTGTCCTCTGCAGCCTCACTCTGCCTATGATGTAGCTATCACCTCTATCTGTCCTCTGCAGCCTCACTCTACCCATGATGTAGCTATCACCTCTATCTGTCCTATGCAGCCTCACTCTACCCATGATGTAGCTATCACCTCTATCTGTCCTCTGCAGCCTCACTCTGCCTATGATGTAGCTATCACCTCTATCTGTCCTCTGCAGCCCCACTCTACCCGTGATGTAGCTATCACCTCTCCTATGCAGCCTCACTCTACCTATGAAGTAGCTATCACCTCTATCTGTCCTCTGCAGCCCCATTCTACCCGTGATGTAGCTATCACCTCTATCTGTCCTCTGCAGCCTCACTCTACCCATGATGTAGCTATCATCTCTATCTGTCCTCTGCAGCCTCACTCTACCCATGATGTAGCTATCACCTCTATCTGTCCTCTGCAGCCTCACTCTACCCATGATGTAGCTATCACCTCTATCTGTCCTCTGCAGCCCCACTCTACCCATGATGTAGCTATCATCTCTATCTGTCCTCTGCATCCTCACTCTACCTATGATGTAGCTATCACCTCTATCTGTCCTCTGCAGCCTCACTCTACCCATGATGTAGCTATCACCTCTATCTGTCCTCTGCATCCTCACTCTGCCCATGATGTAGCTATCACGTCTCCTCTGCAGCCTCACTCTACCCATGATGTAGCTATCACCTCTATCTGTCCTCTGCAGCCTCACTCTACCCATGATGTAGCTATCACCTCTCCTATGCAGCCTCACTCTACCTATGAAGTAGCTATCACCTCTATCTGTCCTCTGCAGCCCCATTCTACCCCTGATGTAGCTATCACCTCTATCTGTCCTCTGCAGCCTCACTCTACCCATGATGTAGCTATCACCTCTATCTGTCCTCTGCAGCCTCACTCTACCCATGATGTAGCTATCATCTCTATCTGTCCTCTGCAGCCTCACTCTACCCATGATGTAGCTATCACCTCTATCTGTCCTCTGCAGCCTCACTCTACCCATGATGTAGCTATCACCTCTATCTGTCCTCTGCAGCCCCACTCTAACCATGATGTAGCTATCATCTCTATCTGTCCTCTGCATCCTCACTCTACCTATGATGTAGCTATCACCTCTATCTGTCCTCTGCAGCCTCACTCTACCCATGATGTAGCTATCACCTCTATCTGTCCTCTGCATCCTCACTCTGCCCATGATGTAGCTATCACGTCTCCTCTGCAGCCTCACTCTACCCATGATGTAGCTATCACCTCTATCTGTCCTCTGCAGCCTCACTCTACCCATGATGTAGCTATCACCTCTATCTGTCCTCTGCATCCTCACTCTACCCATGATGTAGCTATCACCTCTATCTGTCCTCTGCATCCTCACTCTACCCATGATGTAGCTATCACCTCTATCTGTCCTCTGCAGCCTCACTCTGCCCATGATGTAGCTCACCTCTATCTATCCTCTGCAGCCTCACTCTACCCATGATGTAGCTATCACCTCTATCTGTCCTATGCAGCCTCACTCTACCTATGATGTAGCTATCATCTCTATCTGTCCTCTGCAGCCCCAATCTACCCATGATGTAGCTATCACCTCTATCTGTCCTCTGCAGCCTCACTCTACCCATGATGTAGCTCACCTCTATCTATCCTCTGCAGCCTCACTCTACCCATGATGTAGCTATCACCTCTATCTGTCCTATGCAGCCTCACTCTACCCATGATGTAGCTATCACCTCTATCTGTCCTATGCAGCCTCACTCTACCCATGATGTAGCTATCACCTCTATCTGTCCTCTGCATCCTCACTCTACCCATGATGTAGCTATCACCTCTATCTGTCCTCTGCAGCCCCACTCTACCCATGATGTAGCTATCACCTCTATCTGTCCTCTGCAGCCTCACTCTACCCATGATGTAGCTATCACCTCTATCTGTCCTATGCAGCCTCACTCTACCCATGATGTAGCTATCACCTCTATCTGTCCTCTGCAGCCTCACTCTACCCATGATGTAGCTATCACCTCTATCTGTCCTCTGCAGCCCCACTCTACCCGTGATGTAGCTATCACCTCTATCTGTCCTCTGCAGCCTCACTCTACCCATGATGTAGCTATCACCTCTATCTGTCCTCTGCAGCCTCACTCTACCCATGATGTAGCTATCACCTCTATCTGTCCTCTGCAGCCTCACTCTACCCATGATGTAGCTATCACCTCTCCTCTGCAGCCTCACTCTACCCATGATGTAGCTATCACCTCTCCTCTGCAGCCTCACTATACCCATGATGTAGCTATCACCTCTCCTCTGCAGCCTCACTCTACCCATGATGTAGCTATCACCTCTATCTGTCCTATGCAGCCTCACTCTACCCATGATGTAGCTATCACCTCTATCTGTCCTCTGCAGCCTCACTCTGCCTATGATGTAGCTATCACCTCTATCTGTCCTCTGCAGCCCCACTCTACCCGTGATGTAGCTATCACCTCTCCTATGCAGCCTCACTCTACCTATGAAGTAGCTATCACCTCTATCTGTCCTCTGCAGCCCCATTCTACCCGTGATGTAGCTATCACCTCTATCTGTCCTCTGCAGCCTCACTCTACCCATGATGTAGCTATCACCTCTATCTGTCCTCTGCAGCCCCACTCTACCCATGATGTAGCTATCATCTCTATCTGTCCTCTGCATCCTCACTCTACCTATGATGTAGCTATCACCTCTATCTGTCCTCTGCAGCCTCACTCTACCCATGATGTAGCTATCACCTCTATCTGTCCTCTGCATCCTCACTCTGCCCATGATGTAGCTATCACGTCTCCTCTGCAGCCTCACTCTACCCATGATGTAGCTATCACCTCTATCTGTCCTCTGCAGCCTCACTCTACCCATGATGTAGCTATCACCTCTCCTATGCAGCCTCACTCTACCTATGAAGTAGCTATCACCTCTATCTGTCCTCTGCAGCCCCATTCTACCCGTGATGTAGCTATCACCTCTATCTGTCCTCTGCAGCCTCACTCTACCCATGATGTAGCTATCACCTCTATCTGTCCTCTGCAGCCTCACTCTACCCATGATGTAGCTATCATCTCTATCTGTCCTCTGCAGCCTCACTCTACCCATGATGTAGCTATCACCTCTATCTGTCCTCTGCAGCCTCACTCTACCCATGATGTAGCTATCACCTCTATCTGTCTTCTGCAGCCCCACTCTAACCATGATGTAGCTATCATCTCTATCTGTCCTCTGCATCCTCACTCTACCTATGATGTAGCTATCACCTCTATCTGTCCTCTGCAGCCTCACTCTACCCATGATGTAGCTATCACCTCTATCTGTCCTCTGCATCCTCACTCTGCCCATGATGTAGCTATCACGTCTCCTCTGCAGCCTCACTCTACCCATGATGTAGCTATCACCTCTATCTGTCCTCTGCATCCTCACTCTACCCATGATGTAGCTATCACCTCTATCTATCCTCTGCAGCCTCACTCTACCCATGATGTAGCTATCACCTCTATCTGTCCTATGCAGCCTCACTCTACCTATGATGTAGCTATCATCTCTATCTGTCCTATGCAGCCCCAATCTACCCATGATGTAGCTATCACCTCTATCTGTCCTCTGCAGCCTCACTCTGCCCATGATGTAGCTCACCTCTATCTATCCTCTGCAGCCTCACTCTACCCATGATGTAGCTATCACCTCTATCTGTCCTATGCAGCCTCACTCTACCTATGATGTAGCTATCATCTCTATCTGTCCTCTGCAGCCTCACTCTACCCATGATGTAGCTATCACCTCTATCTGTCCTCTGCAGCCTCACTCTACCCATGATGTAGCTATCACGTCTCCTCTGCATCCTCACTCTACCCATGATGTAGCTATCACCTCTATCTGTCCTCTGCAGCCTCACTCTACCCATGATGTAGCTCACCTCTATCTATCCTCTGCAGCCTCACTCTACCCATGATGTAGCTATCACCTCTATCTGTCCTATGCAGCCTCACTCTGCCCATGATGTAGCCATCACCTCTCCTCTGCAGCCTCACTCTGCCCATGATGTAGCTATCACCTCTCCTCTGCAGCCTCACTCTACCCATGATGTAGCTATCACCTCTATCTGTCCTCTGCAGCCTCACTCTACCCATGATGTAGCTATCACCTCTATCTGTCCTCTGCATCCTCACTCTACCCATGATGTAGCTATCACCTCAATCTGTCCTCTGCAGCCTCACTCTACCCATGATGTAGCTCACCTCTATCTATCCTCTTTAGCCTCACTCTACCCATGATGTAGCTATCACCTCTATCTGTCCTCTGCAGCCTCACTCTACCCATGATGTAGCTATCATCTCTATCTGTCCTCTGCAGCCTCACTCTACCCATGATGTAGCTATCACCTCTATCTGTCCTCTGCAGCCTCACTCTACCCATGATGTAGCTATCACCTCTATCTGTCCTCTGCAGCCCCACTCTAACCATGATGTAGCTATCATCTCTATCTGTCCTCTGCATCCTCACTCTACCTATGATGTAGCTATCACCTCTATCTGTCCTCTGCAGCCTCACTCTACCCATGATGTAGCTATCACCTCTATCTGTCCTCTGCATCCTCACTCTGCCCATGATGTAGCTATCACGTCTCCTCTGCAGCCTCACTCTACCCATGATGTAGCTATCACCTCTATCTGTCCTCTGCAGCCTCACTCTACCCATGATGTAGCTATCACCTCTATCTGTCCTCTGCATCCTCACTCTACCCATGATGTAGCTATCACCTCTATCTGTCCTCTGCATCCTCACTCTACCCATGATGTAGCTATCACCTCTATCTGTCCTCTGCAGCCTCACTCTGCCCATGATGTAGCTCACCTCTATCTATCCTCTGCAGCCTCACTCTACCCATGATGTAGCTATCACCTCTATCTGTCCTATGCAGCCTCACTCTACCTATGATGTAGCTATCATCTCTATCTGTCCTCTGCAGCCCCAATCTACCCATGATGTAGCTATCACCTCTATCTGTCCTCTGCAGCCTCACTCTGCCCATGATGTAGCTCACCTCTATCTATCCTCTGCAGCCTCACTCTACCCATGATGTAGCTATCACCTCTATCTGTCCTATGCAGCCTCACTCTACCTATGATGTAGCTATCATCTCTATCTGTCCTCTGCAGCCTCACTCTACCCATGATGTAGCTATCACCTCTATCTGTCCTCTGCAGCCTCACTCTACCCATGATGTAGCTATCACGTCTCCTCTGCATCCTCACTCTACCCATGATGTAGCTATCACCTCTATCTGTCCTCTGCAGCCTCACTCTACCCATGATGTAGCTCACCTCTATCTATCCTCTGCAGCCTCACTCTACCCATGATGTAGCTATCACCTCTATCTGTCCTATGCAGCCTCACTCTGCCCATGATGTAGCCATCACCTCTCCTCTGCAGCCTCACTCTGCCCATGATGTAGCTATCACCTCTCCTCTGCAGCCTCACTCTACCCATGATGTAGCTATCACCTCTATCTGTCCTCTGCAGCCTCACTCTACCCATGATGTAGCTATCACCTCTATCTGTCCTCTGCATCCTCACTCTACCCATGATGTAGCTATCACCTCAATCTGTCCTCTGCAGCCTCACTCTACCCATGATGTAGCTCACCTCTATCTATCCTCTTTAGCCTCACTCTACCCATGATGTAGCTATCACCTCTATCTGTCCTATGCAGCCTCACTCTACCTATGATGTAGCTCACCTCTATCTATCCTCTGCAGCCTCACTCTACCCATGATGTAGCTATCACCTCTATCTGTCCTCTGCAGCCTCACTCTACCCATGATGTAGCTCACCTCTATCTATCCTCTGCAGCCTCACTCTACCCATGATGTAGCTATCATCTCTATCTGTCCTCTGCAGCCTCACTCTACCCATGATGTAGCTATCATCTCTATCTGTCCTCTGCAGCCTCACTCTGCCCATGATGTAGCTATCACCTCTATCTGTCCTATGCAGCCTCACTCTACCCATGATGTAGCTCACCTCTATCTATCCTCTGCAGCCTCACTCTACCCATGATGTAGCTATCACCTCTATCTGTCCTCTGCAGCCTCACTCTACCCGTGATGTAGCTATCATCTCTATCTGTCCTCTGCAGCCTCACTCTACCCGTGATGTAGCTATCATCTCTATCTGTCCTCTGCAGCCTCACTCTGCCCATGATGTAGCTATCACCTCTATCTGTCCTCTGCAGCCCCACTCTACCCATGATGTAGCTATCATCTCTATCTGTCCTCTGCAGCCTCACTCTACCCATGATGTAGCTATCACCTCTATCTGTCCTCTGCAGCCTCACTCTGCCCATGATGTAGCTATCACCTCTATCTGTCCTATGCAGCCTCACTCTACCCATGATGTAGCTATCACCTCTATCTGTCCTATGCAGCCTCACTCTACCCATGATGTAGCTCACCTCTATCTATCCTCTGCAGCCTCACTCTACCCATGATGTAGCTATCACCTCTATCTGTCCTCTGCAGCCTCACTCTACCCGTGATGTAGCTATCATCTTTATCTGTCCTCTGCAGCCTCACTCTACCCATGATGTAGCTATCACCTCTATCTGTCCTCTGCAGCCCCACTCTACCCATGATGTAGCTATCACCTCTATCTGTCCTCTGCAGCCTCACTCTACCCGTGATGTAGCTATCACCTCTATCTGTCCTCTGCAGCCTCACTCTGCCCATGATGTAGCTATCACCTCTATCTGTCCTCTGCAGCCTCACTCTACCCATGATGTAGCTATCACCTCTATCTGTCCTCTGCATCCTCACTCTACCCATGATGTAGCTATCACCTCTATCTGTCCTCTGCAGCCTCACTCTACCCATGATGTAGCTATCACCTCTCCTCTGCAGCCTCACTCTACCCATGATGTAGCTATCACCTCTCCTCTGCAGCCTCACTCTACCCATGATGTAGCTATCACCTCTATCTGTCCTCTGCAGCCTCACTCTACCCATGATGTAGCTATCACCTCTCCTCTGCAGCCTCACTCTACCCATGATGTAGCTATCACCTCTCCTCTGCAGCCTCACTCTACCCATGATGTAGCTATCATCTCTATCTGTCCTCTGCAGCCCCACTCTACCCATGATGTAGCTATCACCTCTCCTCTGCAGCCTCACTCTACCCATGATGTAGCTATCACCTCTATCTGTCCTCTGCAGCCCCACTCTACCCATGATGTAGCTATCACCTCTCCTCTGCAGCCTCACTCTACCCATGATGTAGCTATCACCTCTCTCCTCTGCAGCCTCACTCTACCCATGATGTAGCTATCACCTCTATCTGTCCTCTGCAGCCTCACTCTACCTATGATGTAGCTATCACCTCTATCTGTCCTCTGCAGCCTCACTCTACCCATGATGTAGCTATCACCTCTATCTGTCCTATGCAGCCTCACTCTACCCATGATGTAGCTATCACCTCTATCTGTCCTCTGCAGCCTCACTCTACCCATGATGTAGCTATCACCTCTATCTGTCCTCTGCAGCCTCACTCTATCCATGATGTAGCTATCATCTCTATCTGTCCTCTGCAGCCTCACTCTGCCCGTGATGTAGCTATCACCTCTATCTGTCCTCTGCAGCCTCACTCTACCCATGATGTAGCTATCACCTCTATCTGTCCTCTGCAGCCTCACTCTATCCATGATGTAGCTATCACCTCTATCTGTCCTCTGCAGCCCCACTCTACCCATGATGTAGCTATCATCTCTATCTGTCCTCTGCAGCCTCACTCTACCCGTGACGTAGCTATCATCTTTATCTGGGCAGGAGAGTGCATCCGACTGTCAAGACATCAGTAGATTTGTAGTTCAACATCATCTGTGTACCTGCAGACAAACAATAATACATTCATGATTTGAAGAACGTCAATAATATACACTTACATTTAAAAACACAATTCTGTGAGGATCAATTTTAAATATATACCTTATAAACCACTGCTTTGCATCCCCTTTGTCAGTTTGTTGTCCCATGACTGGTTCTCTGGTCTGGAAAAGATTTGGTATGCAGATTAGAATAATCAAATACATCCATGTTCACTTATATACTTATGTGTAGTACTTGTTTCTGAGATGATTTCTATTTGTATTTACTTACAGTTGGTACAAGGCAGACTGGTCATCCTCCATGTTGATGTCTGATTCTGCAGCTTCAGTTGGTGCCAACACATGAGCCACTTCCACTTGGCTGAAATATCACACAGATAAACAAAAACATTGATATTATATTGCAATCAAACAACAGTTCAAATGAGTTAAATTATTATGTAACTTGCATATATATTATTTATCAGTGTCAAAAAAAGCTTACCCGTGTATTTGTTTGTCTTCTGGCTTGTTCTTAATAATGTGACCAGTTTGTTCAAGCTTCTGGATCAGGAGTCGGAGTGCGTCTTGTTGTGTAACGATATAACTGAGTGAGCTGTAGTCAACCATCCTGCCTTGCCAAAGATGCTGTACCATGGAATCTCGGGCAGCGGCGACTTCTTGATCAATCTCTTGTTTTGGTTTTAGCTTCATGCACACTCTGTTGAGGTGCACAGAGATGTTGTTCTGGTTCTTCAAGCAAAATCTGCAGACAATAGGGATTATTTTTATATCAAAAAAACTCAATTTGTTTGGCGCGTTATGTTCAGAAATCCACAGGCTCAGGCAGGTCATGAAGGGCAGACGATAATTCCAAATAGTATCCGTAAAGTTCGTAGAAACATGTAAAACATTTTTATAATCAATCCTCAGGTTGTTTTTAACATAAATAATCTTTATAATGAGAATATTTCAACCGGTAGGTAAACTATTCAATACAATAGAGAAAGACAATGTTGAGCTACCACTTTCGCACGCAAGAACTAATCAAAGGACATCTGGCTATCCACTGACGCGATTTGATAAATCTCGCTAATTTTTCAGAATAAAAGCTTGAAACTATGTCTAAAGCCTGTTCACGGCCTGTGGAAGCCATTGGAAAAGGAATCTGGTTGATATCCCTTTAAATGGAGGATAGGCAGGCAGTGGAACAGGGATTTTTCAAAATAAGAGGCACTTCCGGGTTGGATTTCCTCAGGTTTTCGCCTGCAAAATCAGTTCTGTTATACTCACAGACAATATTTTGACAGTTTTGGAAACTTTAGAGTGTTTTCTATCCTAATCTGTCAATTATATGCATATTCTAGCATCTGGGCCTGAGAAATAGGCCGTTTACATTGGGCACGTTATTTTTCCAAACATAAAAATTCTGCCTCCTAGCGTCAAGAAGTTAAGAACAAATTCTTATTTACAATGACGGCCTACCAAAAGGCCCCCTGCGCAGACAGGGGATTAAAAACACATCACAACAAGAGAGACCTAAGACAACAACATAGCATGGCAGCAACACATGACAACACAGCATGGAAGCAACATAACAACATGGTAGCAACACCATATGGCAGCAGCACAACATAACAACATGGTAGCAGCACAAAACATGGTACAAACATTATTGGCCACAGACAACAGCACAAAGGGCAAGAAGGTAGAGACATCAATAGATCACGCAAAGCAGCCCCACAACTGTCAGTAAGAGTATCCATGAGTGAGTCTTTGAATGAAGAGATTGAGATTGTTGCAGCTCATTCCGGTCGCTAGCTGCAGCGAACTGAAAAGACCAGCGACCCAGGGATCTGTGTGCTTTGGGGACCTGTAACAGAATGCGGCTGGTAGAACAGGTGTTGTATGTGGAGGATGAGGGCTGCAGTAGATATCTCAGATAGGGGGGAGTGAGCCCTATGAGGGTTTTATAAATAAGCATCAACCAGTGGGTCTTGCGACAGGTATACAGAGATGACCAGTTTGCATTGGTGGCAAATCTGATGGCCGAATGGTAAAGAACCTCTAGCCGCTCGAGAGCACCCTTACCTGCCGATCTATAAATTACATCTCCGTAATCTAGCAAGGGTAGGATGGTCATCTGAATCAGGGTTAGTTTGGCAACTGGGGTGAAAGAGGAGCGATTACAATACAGGAAACCAAGTCTAGATTTAACTTTAGCCTGCAGCTTTGATATGGGCTGAGAGAAGGACAGTATACCGTCTAGCCCCACTCCCAAGTACTTGTACGCGGTGACTACCTCAAGCTCTAAACCCTCAGAGGTAGTAATCACACCTGCGGGGAGAGGGGCATTCTTCTTACCAAACCACATGACCTTTGTTTTGGAGGTGTTCAGAACAAGGTTAATAACGCTAGGGGCCAGATTTTTTTTTTTTTTTTTTAAATAACGCTCCCAAGGTAAACGGACATGTTCTCTAGCCCAGATCGTAGAATATGCATATAATTTACAGATTGGGATAGAAAACACTCCAAAGTTTCCAAAACTGTCAAAATATTGTCTGTGAGTATAACAATACTTATTCTGCAGGCGAAAACCTGAGAAAATCTAACCCGGACGTGAATATATATATTTTTTTATCTGTGTTTCCTGGCCCGTCTATCCTCCATTTAAAGGGGTATCAACCAGATTCCTTTTCCTATGGCTTCCTCGGGCTGTGACCAGGCTTTAGACATAGTTTCAGGCTTTTATTTTGAAAAATGAGCGAGATGTTTCAAAAGTAGTCAGGTGTCCTCTGAATAATTCCTGCGCGCAAGAGAGGGGCTCCCCATTTTCCTTTTCTCTCTTAAAGAATAGGTTATGGTCCGGTTGAAATATTATCGATAATGTTTGTTAAAAACAACCTGAGGATTGATTATAAAAAACATTTGACATGTTTCTACGACCATTACGGATACTTTTTGGAATTTGTCGAACGGAACAAGGCTTTCGTTTTCTGAACATATGCGAACAAAAAGAACATTTGTTGTGTAACTGGGAGTCTCGTGAGTGCAAACATCCGAAGATTATCAAAGGTAAGCGATTACTTTTATTACTTTTCTGACTTTCGTGACCAAGCTAACCAAGCTAATATAAAGCTAACTGTTCAACCATTGATTGCTACACTCACAAAAGCTTGGATTTCTTTCGCTGTAAAGTATATTTTCAAAATCTGACACGATAGGTGGATTAACAACAAGCTAAGCTGTGTTTTGGTACATTTCACTTGTGATTGCATG
Organism: Salvelinus namaycush; assembly: GCF_016432855.1. Lineage (NCBI taxonomy): Eukaryota > Metazoa > Chordata > Actinopteri > Salmoniformes > Salmonidae > Salvelinus > Salvelinus namaycush. Next base: position 21,790,167 of record NC_052346.1, on the reverse strand, counting down.
ATTTTAAATATTTTTAGTAATATTTTTTTATCTGATACGTTTGGGAATTTTCATCTTCCTTTCAGGACCGGAACGAGGCTGTAGTTTTCTCAACATAACGCGCAACCCAAATGGCGTTTTTTTGCTATAAAAGTAATATTTATTGAACAAAAATAACATTTTTTGTGTAACTGGGAGTCTCGTGAGTGCAAACATCCGAAGATTATCAAAGGTAAGCGATACATTTTATTGCTTTTCTGACTTTCGTGACCAAGCTAACCAAGCTAATATAAGGCTAACTGTTCTAGCATTGATTGCTACACTCACAAAAGCTTGGATTTCTTTCGTTGTAAAGTATATTTTCAAAATCTGACACGATAGGTGGATTAACAACAAGCTAAACTGTGTTTTGGTATATTTCACTTGTGATTGCATGATTATAAATATTTTTAGTAATATTTATGCATTTGGCGCCCTGCAATTCTAGCGGTTGTTTAGGAAAGTGATCCCGTAAAAGGGATCCGTAGCGCAGTGAAGTTAAGAGCAGAGAAAGATAAGAAAGCTTTGTTGTAGAGCGTTTTAATACAATATCCAATAAATAGCATTATGTCAATACTTATACACCTATTATTACTAGTGCTAGCAGAGATACTACTAACATTAATAACAGCAAGATGATAATAATAGTAACACACATTGAAAAATTAAAGAGTTAACTTACCGTGAACCAGTAGCAGTTGCAGATGCCATCTTGCTCCAAAAGGAAGGCAGTAGGTTGGAATTTCTCAAAGAAATCTCCGCTCCCAGAAGGAAAGTGTGGCTCTCAGTTGGAAATTCTGTTCTGAACTAGATGATATCCTGTTGCTTAGGTCAATATATGTACCATCAGATAGGCCCAACCCATTTCTACATTAGAATATTCCATTCAGGGTAAATTGACACATTAGCAGAGTAGTTGAGAATGGCTTGTTCTATAGAAACAGTCACTTGGAAGACTGGGAAAACAGGGAAACTCTGAGATTTTTTATATAAAATTGTTAATTAGAAAAATGTAATACTTCCACATAAAAAAACATTTTGAAATGTATTGCATTTGAATGGGCTAGAAGGATGGTTCTATTGCCCACCCAAGGTGTTGTTGCCCAGGCCATTGTTCTGATGTTTGAAGCTCATCAAGCTGAGGAATTTCACACCTCTGTGTGGGGGTTTCACAAGCTGTTTGGTTTCAGCAAGACATTGTAGTAAGAACAGTTGAACTGCTAATGGTTGGGTAAAAATAAGGAACATTGCAACCCATTCTCATTTGGCTCTCTCTCCTTGTATCAGAAAGACCATAAATCAATTGCTTTCTATCATGTTTCACAGAGGGCTTCTCTCCCACAGACCAGGCCTCAAACTGTCTGTTCTTTCTGGTTCTCTCTCTCTCTCACACACACATACAAGCCCTGTCCCTTGGCCTGAGATTGTATAGCTTACTCCCTGGAACTACACACTCCCAGCCTGCCTGCATGCCCTGCCACCCAACCTGATACCACATATGGATCAGCCAAAAGGCCTGGATCCACTTTCTCCAAGAATCTCACTCCCACTGGGCCAAACTCATCTTTATCATAACCATGTCCACCGATGCAAGGCTCGGGCTCTGAGCATCTCACCACACCTTCCAACTCACTTAAATCTCCCTCATTCACTTCCATTTCACCTCCAGAACTCTGTCAGGAGGACATCTGATGCTGTTTGTACTTGAACCCAGTCAACACCCCCATCTCCCTTTTTGAACACCATCTTCATCAAATTCAACCTCTGCTTTCCTCATTCTCTTTTTCCTCTTCTCCCTCCTTTACGTCCCTGTCCCAATATTCATCTTCTCCCTCCTTTATGTTGCAGTCCCAATACTCCTCTTCTCCCTCCTTTATGTCCCTGTCCCAATACTCCTCTTCTCCCTCCTTTATGACCCTGTCCCAATACTCCTCTTCTCCCTCCTTTACGTCCCTGTCCCAATACTCATCTTCTCCCTCCTTTATGTCCCTGTCCCAATACTCCTCTTCTCCCTCCTTTATGTCCCTGTCCCAATACTCCTCTTCTCCCTCCTTTATGTCCCTGTCCCAATACTCCTCTTCTCCCTCCTTTATGTCCCTGTCCCAATACTCCTCTTCTCCCTCCTTTATGTCCCTGTCCCAATACTCCTCTTCTCCCTCCTTTATGTCCCTGTCCCAATACTCCTCTTCTCCCTCCTATATGTCCCTGTCCCAATACTCATCTTCTCCCTCCTTTATGTCCCTGTCCCAATACTCCTCTTCTCCCTCCTTTATGTCCCTGTCCAATACTCCTCTTCTCCCTCCTTTATCTCCCTGTCCCAATACTCCTCTTCTCCCTCCTTTATGTCCCTGTCCCAATACTCCTCTTCTCCTGGCTTTGCTAGCGGCCTGGTGGCATCCCAACGTAACTCCATATCATAATCGTCCTGCTCACCTGAGAAACAAGTCTTCTCCAGGCACAGACGTTGTGAGAGCATGAGCAGTGGTACAACTCCTGAGGAAACGTGTAGAACTGGTCAACTTAAATAGACAGCATGGAAGTAGTGTGGATCCAATTGGTGCAATATCCGCTGATGCAATCAGCTGATGCCACCACACTCAGGTTTCCCTTCTGAACTGGCTCCGCTTTATTTAACTTAAACGAATCATGACGCGGCATACAATATCAACAGCGACAACGGTAGGCTGCGATTTAACCTGTTTGGGCTACAGGGGCAGTATTGAGTAGCCGGATAAAAGGTGCCCATTTCAAACGGCCTCGTACTCAATTCTTGCTCGTACAATATGCATATTATTATTACTATTGGATAGAAAACACTCTAGTTTCTAAAACCGTTTGAATTATATCTGTGAGTAAAACAGAACTCATTTTGCAGCAAACTTCCTGACAGGAAGTGGAAAATCTGAAATCGAGGCTCTCTTCTAGGGGCTGCCTATAAAGGTCCTTGATATTTATTAGAATACATGCACTTCATACGTCTTCCACTAGATGTCGACAGGCAGTGAGAGAAGAAATTGAGTGTATAACTTGATCTGGGCTCGAATAAATGCTCTTTGTATGATGTGTCACCAGTTTCCTGTTTTCTGAAGAGCGCACGAAGGGACCTGGTTTTGCCTTCTGCACAGCTGTCGTTATAGACGACTAATATCTCCGGCTTTGATTTTATTTGATACATGTGACAATATCATCGTAAAGTATGTTTTTTCAATATAGTTTTATTAGATTATTGAAATTTTTTCGGGACATTAGGCGTGTTGCGTTGTCTGCGTTTGTTCACGAAGGAGAGCTTAGCGCCACTTTGCTAGCTTTCCGTGCTAGTTGACTGGAGAAGAGGACATTCTAAATCCAAACAACGATTGTTCCCGACAAAGGACCCCTTGTACAACATTCTGATGAAAGATCATCAAAAGTAGGACCCATTTTATGATGTTATTTCATATATCTGTCGAACATGTTGTACTAGTAGGTTGCGGCCAGGTTTTGGGCACGCTCTCGCCATAACGTAAACTGCATATCGTAATGAAGTTATTTTTAGAATTCTAACACGGCGATTGCATTAAGAACTAGTGTATCTATCATTTCCTATACAACATGTATTTTTTAGTTATGTTTATGAATAGTTATTTGGTCAGAATATGTGAGTGCCAGAAAAATATCCGGACGTTGTGGGAAAAAGATGCTACGTTAGCACAATGTATAACCACTGATTTCAGCTCTAAATATGCACATTTTCGAACAAAACATAAGTGTATGTATAACCTGATGTTATAGGACTGTCATCTGATGAAGCTTATCAAGGTTAGTCAAAAATTATATATCTTTTGCTGGTTTGTTACGATCGCTAACTTTTGCTGCTGGGGAATGGCTTGTGTTTCTGGCTATTGTGGTAAGCTAATATAATGCTATATTGTGTGTTCACTGTAAAACACTTAAGAAATCGGAAATATTGGCTGGAATCACAAGATGCCTGTCTTTCATTTGCTGTACACCATGTATTTTTCAGAAATATTTATGATGAGTATTTAGGTATTTGACGTTGGTGTCTGTAATTACTCTGGCTGCTTCGGTGCCATTTCTGACGGTAGCTGTGATGGTAGCTGCAATGTAAAACTGATTTATAGCTCAAATATGCACATTTTTCGAACAAAACATAGATTTATTGAATAACATGTTATAAGACTGTCATCTGATGAAGTTGTTTCTTGGTTAGTTTGGTTGGTTCTTGGTTAGTTAGGTTGGCTTTGTGCATGCTACCTGTGCTGTGAAAAATGTCTGTCCTTATTTGTATTTGGTGGTGAGCAAACATAAATATACGTGCTGTTTTCGCTGTAAAACATTTTAAAAATCGGACATGTTGGCTGGATTCACAAGATGTTTATCTTTCAAATGCTGTATTGGACTTGTTAATGTGTGAAAGTTAAATATTTCTAAAAAATATATTTTGAATTTCGCGCCCTGCACTTGAAGTGGCTGTTGTCATATTGTGCCCGGCTTCGGGCTTGCAGCCATAAGAAGTTAACCTGTTTTGGCTGCAGCCCGACGTCGGTACACTTATGACAACATCCAGCTCAAGTGCAGGGCGCGAAATTCAAAATATATATTTTTTAAATATTTAACTTTCACACATTAACAAGTCCAACACAGCATATGAAAGGTACACATCTTGTGAATCAAGCCAACATGTCCGATTTTTAAAATGTTTTACAGGGAAGACACAATATGTAAATCTATTAGCTAACCACATTAGCATAGACACCACTTTTCTTACTCCATCAGTTTTTTACTCCATCAGTAGCTATCACAAATTCGACCAAATAAAGATATAAATAGCCACTAACCAAGAAACAACTTCATCAGATGACAGTCTGATAACATATTTATTGTATAGCATATGTTTTGTTAGAAAAATGTGCATATTTCAGGTATAAATCATAGTTTACATTGCAGCTACAGTCAGAAATTGCACCGAAAGCAGACAGAAAAATTACAGACACCAACGCCAAATAACTAAATACTCATCATAAAACATTTCTGAAAAATACATAGTGTACAGCAATTGAAAGACAGGCATCTTGTGATTCCAGACAATATTTCTGATTTATCAAGTGTTTTACAGCGAAAACACAATATAGCGTTATATTAGCGTAGCCACAATAGCCAGAAACACTTGGGCGCCGACGACCAGTTCACATGCACGACAGATATTAGAAATAGCATCATAAAATGTTTCTTACTTTTGGTGATCTTCCGTCAGAATGTTGGACAAGGTGTCCTTTGTCCAGAACAGTCGTTGTTTGGATCTGGAACGGCAAATTTCCCTCTTGATTTAGCATGGGCACTTGCCAAGTGGCACGGATCTCTCCAACGTCAACAAAGTCAGAGAACGGAACACGGCAAAACTCCCGAAAAAATTTCAATAATCTGATTAAACTATATTGAAAAAACATACTTTACGATGATATGGTCACATGTATCAAATAAAATCTAAACCGGAGATGTTAGTCGTCCATAACGACAGCTAAACAGAAGGCAAATCCATGTCCTCTTTCGCGCGCTCCAGAAACAGGAAATGGACGGTCACGTCATACAAAGAGCTTTAATTCCACCTCAGACCAAGATAGACACGAAATTTCTTCTCTCACCACCTCTTGACAACCAGGGGAAGGTGTATGAAGTGTACGTAGACTCTTACGTTCATTGCCCATGTATAGGCATGAAGTTGAACAGAGCATCGATTTCTGACATTCCACTCCCTGGTCAGGAAATGTGCTGCAGAATGAGTTCTGTTTCACTCAGAGAAATAATTCAAACGGTTTTAGAAACTAGAGAGTGTTTTCTATCCAATAGTAATAATAATATGCATATTGTACGAGCAAGAATTGAGTACGAGGCCATTTGAAATGGGCACGATTTAACTGGCTACTCAATACTGCCCCTTGCAGCCATAAGAAGAAGACATACAAGACCACTGATAATCTCCCTCGATCTGGGGCTCCACGCAAGGTCTCACCCCGTGGGGTCAAAATGATGACGTTTTCTGTAAGTCTTCACAAGGTTTTCACACACTGTTGCTGGTATTTTGGCCCATTCCTCCATGCAGATCTCCTCTAGAGCAGTGATGTTTTAGGGCGGTTGCTGGGCAACACGGACTTTCAACTCCCTCCAAAGATTTTCTATGGGGTTGAGATCTGGAGACTGGCTAGGCCACTCCAGGACCTTGAAATGCTTCTTACGAAGCCACTCCTTCGTTGCCCGGGCGGTGTGTTTGGGATCATTGTCATGCTGAAAGACCCAGCCACGTTTCATCTTCAATGCCCTTGCTGATGGAAGGAGGTTTTCACTCAAATTCTCACGATACATGGCCCCATTCATTCTTTCCTTTACACGGATCAGTCGTCCTGGTCCCTTTGCAGAAAAACAGCCCCAAAGCATGATGTTTCCACCCCCATGCTTCACAGTAGGTATGGTGTTCTTTGGATGCAACTCAGCATTCTTTGTCCTCCAAACACGACGAGTTGAGTTTTTACCAAAAAGTTCTATTTTGGTTTCATCTGACCATATGACATTCTCCCAATCTTCTTCTGGATCATCCAAATGTTCTCTAGTAAACTTCAGACGGGCCTGGACATGTACTGGCTTAAGCAGGGGGACACGTCTGGCACTGCATGATTTGAGTCCCTGGCAGCGTAGTGTGTTACTGATGGTAGGCTTTGTTACTTTGGTCCCAGCTCTCTGCAGGTCATTCACTAGGTCCCCCCGTGTGGTTCTGGGATTTTTGCTCACCGTTCTTGTGATCATTTTGACCCCACGGGGTGAGATCTTGCGTGGAGCCCCAGATCGAGGGTGATTAACAGTGGGCTTGTATGTCTTCCATTTCCTAATAATTGCTCCCACAGTTGATTTCTTCAAACCAAGCTGCTTACCTAATGCAGATTCAGTCTTCCCAGCCTGGTGCAGGTCTACAATTTTGTTTCTGGTGTCCTTTGACAGCTCTTTGGTCTTGGCCATAGTGGAGTTTGGAGTGTGACTGTTTGAGGTTGTGGACAGGTGTCTTTTATACTGATAACAAGTTCAAACAGGTGCCATTAATACAGGTAACGAGTGGAGGACAGAGGAGCCTGTGAGAGGTCTGTGAGAGCCAGAAATCTTGCTTGTTTGTAGGTGACCAAATACTTATTTTCCACCATAATTTGCAAATAAATTCATTACAAATCCTACAATGTGATTTTCTGGATTTTTTTTTCTCATTTTGTCTGTCATAGTTGAAGTGTACCTATGATGAAAATTACAGGCCTCTCTCATCTTTTTAAGTGGGAGAACTTGCACAATTGGTGGCTGACTAAATACTTTTTTGCCCCACTGTATATATATATATACACACACATTTTGTAAAATGTCTAAAAAACTGTTTTTTATTTGTCATAATGAGGTATTGTGTGTAGATTGGTGAGGGAAATAAAAAAATATAGACATTTTAGAATAAGGCTGAAATGTAACAAAATGTGGAAAAAGTCAAGCGGTCTGAATAATTTCCCAAATGCACTGTGTGCTGAATCCTTTCAGCAAGGTTGCTTCCCCTCCTCTCTAAGGAGTGTTTTACTCTCATTCTGAAGCCTGATAAATCCCCAACAAGATGTGAAAGTTACAGACCGATTTCTCTTCTGAACTAAAGAATTAGTGCTAAAGCCTTGGCCAGGAGATTGGATGGAGTTCTCCCATATCTAATACACAAAGACCAAAATGGCTACGTGAAAAACCATCAAGGTTTTCACAATGTGAGGAGAGTACTAAACATGGTGCACATGTCAAGGGTCCCCTGACCCTCCTACTGCCATACTCTCACTTGATGCAGAGAAGGAATTCCATAGAGTTGAGTGGTCTTATTTCAAGTGTTTAAGAGATTTGGGTTTGGGAACTACTTCTGTAAATGGAATAAGATATGATATACCGACCCCACTGCAGAAGTTGCAACTAACAACTTGTTTTCACAACCTTTTAAGGTTTTTCGGGGGACGAGATAAGGACAAGTCCAGGACTCTTTCTTTTAGCCATTGCAGTAAGGGCCCACCCGTCAATTAGTGGAATTAAAACAGATTTTGAACATTGAGTGGACCTGTATGCTGATGATACCCTCTTATTCCTAACAGATCTAAAGAACTCTTCCTTCTCCAATTTAATTAATAACTGGTCAGTTTTTTGAGTTTAAAGTTAATAAAACCAAATCTTCTATCCTTTTCCTCAACAAGAAAGATACTGAATCCAGTTGTACAGCATTTATTTGTGAATACAGAACAAGGTTTCACATATCTTGGTATTAAAATCACACCAGAAATTAGCTCCCTGAGCTCAACAAATTATGAACCCATGGTAACGAGTGTAACATAATCCATCAACAGATGGACATCATTGCCTATATCTATTACTGGTAGAATAAATATCATTAAGATGAATATTCTGCCCAAATGTCTTTATCTATTTCAATCAATTCCTCTGGCTCCACCAACTTTATTTTCCCCAAAGATCTGAAAGATACCTGGAGCAACAGAAAAAGGCTTACCTTTCTCTTTTTTATTTGGCCTATGACAGAGGGGGGTTGCAACATCCAAACCTACAGTGGTATTACTGGGCTGCACAAATTAGGGCTGCAATGTTTTGGTTCTCCAAGAAACCATACCTACCCTGGCTACACATGGAAATGCTATCCACAACAGGCTTAACTTTGAAGAATAGTACTAATCCCTTTGTTAAAAACACCAACTATATGGCACAAAGTACAGCAATATCTGGGTGAATCCCCTGTATTATCCAGTTTTACACCAATTTGGGACAATGACAATTTCACAGCTGGTAAAATTGATTGGGGTTAAAAGAATAGACAAGAAAGGGACTAATACAATAAAAAGGGCTCATGTCATTTGAAGAACTAAAGGGAAGATTTAACTTACCACAGCATTTTTTCAAATACTTACAAATGAGAAGCTTTTCCAGTCTAAAACAATCAGACCTTGTTATTGGAATTTTATGAATAATGACTAAATAAGGTATACATTTAACTTCTTATGGCTGCAAGGGGCAGTATTGAGTAGCCAGTTAAATCGTGCCCATTTCAAACGGCCTCGTACTCAATTCTTGCTCGTACAATATGCATATTATTATTACTATTGGATAGAAAACACTCTCTAGTTTCTAAAACCGTTTGAATTATTTCTCTGAGTGAAACAGAACTCATTCTGCAGCACATTTCCTGACCAGGAAGTGGAATGTCAGAAATCGATGCTCTGTTCAACTTCATGCCTATACATGGGCAATGAACGTAAGAGTCTACGTACACTTCATACACCTTCCCCTGGTTGTCAAGAGGCGGTGAGAGAAGAAATTTCGTGTCTATCTTGGTCTGAGGTGGAATTAAAGCTCTTTGGACGTGACCGTCCATTTCCTGATTCTGGAGCGCGCGAAAGAGGACATGGATTTGCCTTCTGTTTAGCTGTCGTTATGGACGACTAACATCTCCGGTTTAGATTTTATTTGATACATGTGACCATATCATCGTAAAGTATGTTTTTTCAATATAGTTTAATCAGATTATTGAATTTTTTTCGGGAGTTTTGCCGTGTTCCGTTCTCTGACTTTGTTGACGTTGGAGAGATCCGTGCCACTTGGCAAGTGCCCATGCTAAATCAAGAGGGAAATTTGCCGTTCCAGATCCAAACAACGACTGTTCTGGACAAAGGACACCTTGTCCAACATTCTGACGGAAGATCACCAAAAGTAAGAAACATTTTATGATGCTATTTCTAATATCTGTCGCGCATGTGAACTGGTCGTCGGCGCCCAAGTGTTTCTGGCTATTGTGGCTACGCTAATATAACGCTATATTGTGTTTTCGCTGTAAAACACTTGATAAATCGGAAATATTGTCTGGAATCACAAGATGCCTGTCTTTCAATTGCTGTACACTATGTATTTTTCAGAAATGTTTTATGATGAGTATTTAGTTATTTGGCGTTGGTGTCTGTAATTTTTCTGTCTGCTTTCGGTGCAATTTCTGACTGTAGCTGCAATGTAAACTATGATTTATACCTGAAATATGCACATTTTTCTAACAAAACATATGCTATACAATAAATATGTTATCAGACTGTCATCTGATGAGGTTGTTTCTTGGTTAGTGGCTATTTATATCTTTATTTGGCCGAATTTGTGATAGCTACTGATGGAGTCAAAAACTGATGGAGTAATAAAAGTGGAGTCTTTTGCTAACGTGGTTAGCTAATAGATTTACATATTTTGTCTTCCCTGTAAAACATTTTAAAAATCGGACATGTTGGCTGGATTCACGAGATGTGTACCTTTCATATGCTGTATTGGACTTGTTAATGTGTGAAAGTTAAATATTTAAAAAAAATATCTTTTGAATTTCGCGCCCTGCACTTGAAGTGGCTGTTGTCATAAATGTACCGACGTCGGGCTTGCACGCCAAACAGGTTAATACAGAATTGTTACATTTAATGCAGAATTGTTACATTTAATGCAGAATTGTTACATTTAATGCAGAATTGTAACAAACAGAATTCTAACCAGACTGATAAATGCATGTTTCTACACTTAAAATAGGAAGTGTTAAACAGACACATTTAGACAGACAACTTGTGACCATTGTGAAACTGATAACAGGAAGAAAGTCACCCCACCCAGGGAGGGGAAGAAACCGTTAGGCATGTAGATCAGCAGCTTTGTCATTTGTCAGAGAGGAGGAGGGACATATAAGACGTGATGACGTAATGTGTGATATATAAGCCAATGTACGTTGTAATAAGTTTAAGAGCTCTCAGAATAAACGGCACTGACTATTTTTTAAACTGGTCTCCGTCTGTTTCACTTCCCCAGAATCTTACAAACTCTGGGTGCAGACTGAGTGTTTTAATTGAATTGGTTAATGAATATATAGGAATTAAAATTCCTCCAACAGCCCTACAACCTCCTTTTACCACTTTAGAAACGCTCTCTGTTAATGTGTGTTATGGGAGAGGTCACATGACATCATTATATGGGAAAATGGTAGCTACTCATGAAGACAACACTGATAGTAAGAGACTTCAGTGGATACAAGATATGCAGGAAGATATTTCAGCAGAGGACTGGGGTATGATATGCTCTAGAGCTCAGATACAGACAATAAACACCCCCCTGAGATTGTTGCAATACAATTGGACAATGAGAACATGTATCACCCTTGTTAAGCCCCACAAATTTGACCCCAATACCTCAGACCTGTGTGTTAAATGTAACACACATTTAGGCACCTTGTATCATTGCCTGGAGGAATGTGCTGAGATACAAACGTTTTGGAGCTCAGTACTGCGCTATATCTCTGAGATGACCTCTACCCCAATACCACTAATCCCTAAACTATGCCTCCTAAATCTTTACCCAGAGAATCTCTCTTTACATAGGAGAGAAAAGAAAATGGTTGACCTCTGTCTATTACAAGCAAGATGTTTAATTGCTCTCCACTGGAAGTATGTCAGTTCCCCCGCACTTGGTCATTGGTTAAAATAATTAACGTCAAGTCTGGCTCTTGAAAAATGTACTTATATAGTGAAAAAGAAAGCCCCAGAGTTCCATAATATTTGGGATCAGTTTTTTGAGTTTTTGCAAACCAGTGATATTCTATAAGCATTGGAACTGCAAATTTGTCTCAACGTCAACAGTGAAGAGGCGACTCCGGGATGCTGGCCTTCCAGGCAGAGTTGCAAAGAAAAAGCCATATCTCAGACTGGCCAATAAAAAGAAAAGATTAAGATGGGTAAAATAACATAGACACTGGACAGAGGAACTCTGCGTAGAAGGCCAGCATCCCGGAGTCGCCTCTTCACTGTTGACAATGAGACTGGTGTTTTACGGGTACTATTTAATGAAGCTGCCAGTTGAGGACTTGTGAGGCGCTTGTTTCTCGAACTAGACACTCTAATGTACTTGTACTCTTGCTCGGTTGGTCACCGGGGCCTCCCACTCCTCTTTCTATTCTGGTTAGAGACTGTTTCTGGTATTCTGTGAAGGGAGTAGTACACATCGTTGTACGAGATCTTCAGTTTTTTGGAAATTTCTCGCATGGAATAGCCTTCATTTCTCAGAACAAAAATAGACTGACGAGTTTTAGAAGAAAGTTCTTTGTTTCTGGCCATTTTGAGTCTGTAATCGAACCCACAAATGCTGATGCTCCAGATACTCAACTAGTCTAAAGAAGGACCGTTTTATTGCTTCTTTAATCAGAACAACAGTTTTCAGCTGTGCTAACATAATTGCAAAAGGGTTTTCTAATGATCAATTAGCCTTTTAAAATTATAAACTTAGATTTGCTTACACAACGTGCCATTGGAACACAGGAGTGATGGTTGCTGATATTGGGCCTCTGTACGCCTATGTAGATATTCCATTAAAAATCTGCCGTTTCCAGCTACAATAGTCATTTACAACATTAACAATGTCTACACTGTTTCTGATCTATTTGATGTTATTTTAACAGACCAAAAAATGGCTTTTCTTTCAAAAACAAGGACATTTCTAAGTGACCCCAAACTTTTGACCGGTAGTGTATATTGATGATTTATAAAGCCAGGCACACTTAACAGTTAGGCTATTGATTATAGGTCTAATTAAGTTGGGGTTTCCTCTCTTTCTCCCCTTTCTTAGACAGTAAGGCAAGGGCTGTTTTCTCATCTCTTCATTCTGCTGCTGTCTCCGCCACATTGTTCTCAACACCAATATGCTGGTTAACTTTGCTATTATGCACAAAGCAACATGGTCTCTAGGAAAAGGCGCCAATTCAACAGTGCACTGATGTGTTTCAGAACCGCGGACATCGACCACTATCCAACAAGGGAGAAGGCACATTTGTTATAAAATATAACTTTTTTAAAGTGTTGCACCATTGCTTATGTAATAGAACCATATACAAGTTCAGTAGCACATGTTTTGGAGTGATGGACTGTGCCATCCCCACGGCCTTCACAATGGATCAGTACACTCAGACAGGAGCCAATCAGATAGTGTCTTGTACACCATGATATTTTGGACTAAAATAAATCTCAGTTGACCAACAGCCTATCGACCAAACTAAATGGGGTCAGCCCTAGATCAATGACATCAACATTTAAGTACATGAAAAAGCATTAAAGTGAATCAGAGACTTTTTTTTTAAATATCATGTTAGCTAGCTATCTCGACAAAGCAATTCTGTATGGACCTCGCTTTGTACACGAGTGCATTGTCATGCTGACACAGGAAAGGGCCTTCCACAAACTGTTGCCACAAAGTTGGAAGCACCAAATCATCTGGAATGTCATTGTATACTCTAGCATTAAGATATCCCATCACTGGAACTAAGGTGCCTAGCCCGAACCATGAAAAACAGCCCCAGACCACTATTCCTCCTACACCAATCTTTACAGTTAGCACTATGCATTGGGGCAGGTAGCTTTCTCCTGGCATCCGCCAAACCCAGATTCGTCTGTCGTGCTGCCAGATGGTGAAGCATTCATCACTCCAGCAAACACGTTTCTACTGCACCAGAGTCCAATGGCGGCGAGCTTTATACCACTCCAGCCGACACTTGGCATTGTGATCTTAGGCTTGTGTGCTGCTGCTCGGCCATGGAAAACCCATTTCATGAAGCGCCCGACTAACAGTTATTGTTACTGATGTTGCTTCCAGAGGCAGTTTGGAACCCGGTAGTCAGTGTTGCAACCTAGGGCAGACGATTTTTACGTGCTACGTGCTTCAGCACTCTGAGGTCCTGTTCTGTGAGCTTGTCGAGCATACCACATCATGGCTGAGCCGTTGCTGCTCCTAGACGTTTTCCACTTCACAATAACAGGACTTACAGTTGACCGGGGCAGCTCTAGCAGGGAAGAAATTTGACGAACTGACTTGTTGGGAAGATGTCCTCCTATGACAGTGCCATGTTTAAAGTCACTGAGCTCTTCAGGAAGGCCATTCTACTGCTAATGATTGTCCATGGAGATTGCATGGCTGTGTGCTCAATTTTATACACGGGTGTGGCTGAAATAGCCGAATCCACTAATTTGAAAGGATGTCCACATACTTTTGTATATGTAGTGTAGTTTGCACCTTGTGTTCCCCTAAGATTATTTAAATAAAGTTTGTTTTATTAATATTTTTGCACTTGTTTATGTCTTTCCTTGTCATTTGTAAGACTAAATGCTATTTGTAAATTGTTTTGGTGCAGAAACGTGTTTAATATACTATCCAGATAAGAAAGTGTCTGACCAAAGAAAAAAATATGGAATACCTTCAGTCACTAAAACATCTGTTACTCATTCACAGTAAAAGGCAGTGTATTCATGGATGCCAAGGAAACCTAGGCTTCCACCCCCAAAAAAAATTGGACCAAGAAAAAAAAACTTTAAATAATGTGTCTTTGTCTTTTCAAAAATGTCCTTCAATTCACAAGAGGCTGAATGTTTATCTCACCAGAGAAAAGCATCCGAGAGAAGGAAACAGTGCCCCTCTGTCTCAGTACGTGTAGCGTATCTGATGCCGTCTGGTCCAAAACAGTGTAACATTGTTGCTGCCCATAGCATGGAATGCAAGGGAAGATATCGAGCATTTGGCCTCCCTTGATAAAAAAAAAATGGCCAATCAGCGTTGAGCTAAACTGAGTGAACTCAATTGTGAATGGTCCTGGCGCACCAAAAGGGAAGGGTAGCCAGTTTGGATTTGCCTTCAGACCAATCACATCACATGCTAAACATAACTGACGGGAAAAAATCTTGAATTGTTGCATCTCGTTGTGTTGTTGTCCTCCGGTGGCTAGTTAGCTAAAATCGTCTCTTTCCTAAATTAGCCATGGATGGAGAGAGAGATTTTGACTTGTGGCTTTACTTAATTCTCCATACTGGCCAATGATTATAACAGCGGTTCTGATCCAACCATACATTGCGCCCCTGGCCTGAGAGGATGGAAGTCCAATATGTAGCTAGATGTAGTATGCTAATCTTATCTAGCTGATAATGGTGTAAAGTACTTGAATAGAAAATACTTGAAAGTACTACTTTAGTTTTTGGGGGTGTCTGTCCTTTACTATGTATATATTTTTGCCAACTTTATTTTCTTTAAATGTACTTTTTACTCCATACATTTTCCCTGACACCCAAAGGTACTCGTTACATTTTGACAGGAAAATGGTCCAATTCACACATTTAAAGAGAACATCCCTGGTCATCCCTACTGCCTCTGGCAGAATCACTAAACACAAATGCTTTGTTTGTAAATTAATGTCTGAGGTGTTGTAGTGTGCCCCTGGCTATCCGTAAATTTAAAAAACTGTGCCGTCTGGTTTGCATAATAGGAATTTGAAATTATTCATACTTTTACTTTTGATACTAAATATATTTTAGCAATTACATTTACTTTTGATACTTAAGTATATTTAAAAACCATAAACTTTTACTCAAGTAGAGTTGTACTGGGTGACTTTCACTTTTAGTTGAGTCATTTTCTATTATGGTATCTTTACTTTTACTCAAGTATGACAAATCGGTACTTTTTCCACCACTGCTAGCTGGCATGGCGCATCGTTGCCCATGAAAGTAAGTTAGACGAGTGAGCAAGCATTTTAGCCAGCTAGCCTAGAACAACAGAAACTAAAAGTGTTTAGTGTATGACAGAGTCATAGACCGTTTAGGCAACATGAAAGAAGATGGCATTGGTGTTTCTCTACAAGTAGGGTGAGACAACATGTTTTTCTACTTGCATGCATGCACCCACAGAAATCAGTACTATGGACAGCCATATCATATTTAGCTTAGGTATTTTTTTGATCCCTGTATTAGTGTAAGCATAGGTGATTAGATTATGTTGAAATGTTGAAGTTGAAATGGTGCTGGAATAGTGGAGGCAGCTCTTGTTTTCTTTGTGACTTGCGGTAACTCTTGCGGTAGTTCTAAATCAATAGTTGTTTAGTAGTCCGAAAATGTCGAAAACATTACCTTGCTTGAACATGCTCTAGGTAATGTAACGTTTTGTTACACACTATGTTTTGTAGACTTCACTGGACAGATGTTGCTCTCTGGTTTTGGAATGAAAACAAATGTGTGGTTGAATTTATTCTGCCACTGTGTCTTCTTATTGTCTCGAGCCTCAGGCCTATATATCACGGTGACAAGGCATATGAACTTACAGCTATAGCTGTAGCTGTAATTATCACAACACATGGTTTGTAATATGTTTTTACCTTCCTCAGTGATTTTACCCATGCACCACTTTTTTGGTAAAAAGGATTTCTATTAATTTCACATTATCATTAGAAAGTTGTGAATGGCAGTTGTTTTGGAGAAAAGCATTGATTATCCTATAAGATACACATTTGCACAGGTGTTTTTTCTTGACTGGTTTGACTGGTCAAACAATTTGATTGATGTGGTTATATTGTATGTCATATCATTAAACGCAGACAGTGCGCACCGCCATTTTACCAGACTTTTTTTTTTACACACAAAGCCAAAAACATGTAAATACATCGACTCTTTATTAAATTACATTTAAATGATACACGTTCAAAAATAAAAAACCTACACCTCTAGCTACGTGATTTATAAAATCATTTATCATGTTTTCCCACTCACTCGGTTTGACATAAATAACACATACAACCTTTAGAAAACATGGTAATACCTTGACGGATTTGTTACCTAGCATATGTTCTTTCGACATTAGAAAGTTTAAACGTGCTATTACATACCTGTAGTAATAAATAGAAACAGACTCAAAGGTTACCGTCTTCACAGCACAGTTCTAGCGCTTCCTTTATCTGTAGAATGGTGCGCGCTTCCCCGGAACTACTTCTTCTTCTTCGGAGTTTAACGGAGGTTGGAATCTAATATGTTACATTACCGCCCCCAACGGGACTATAATATAAACCCATTATACTTTTGATACAAAATGGGAAAAGGGGAAAAGCAAAAACGTTTTAAAAACGGCACAAAAATAAATAAATAAATACTTATAAAAAAAACACTCAACTAACACTACACTCGTTAAAAACCCAGTACCCCATTCCACTACTTTGACCCTATCTGCTCCTGCACCACGCCAATGGCCTGGGAGGACAGGACACCACCACTCAACCCCCCCCCCCCTTACCTCTTCTGAAGTCAAATCGCACACTGCCTGGGTTGTGCTGGCCTGGCTGAATTGGGCTGGCATGGGAGGACAGGACACCACAATGGGGGAACACAACTGATATGAATGCATAGGCCTCAATTCACACCAAAGCAAAACTCTATAATGGAAAGTCACATGTTGAAGATGATGACATGGGAGTCAGCCAAAGTTACTTAGAAGTAACTCAACTTTATTCTCTGCATCTCTGAATGTCCACAATATTGTAAAACATGTTACAAAGTAGACAGTCCCCGTTGCCTATACCTTCCCCTATATTGTACATGGTATGACACTGATGGGGTGATTTTAGAATTTTGTTCAGTACTATTTACAGATTGCTGAAAACAATGAACCAATTACACACTTTTCTGTTCTGATGAAAACAGAATGCATTCGGGGGTCTCTATTAAGGCACAAAAACATATTTAATGGGCCTAATAATAAGAAAGTCAATTCAATGGTTACAATTCATTCCTGTTTAATGTGGCATCAACATAACCAGTCATGATCTTTTCATCTGATTTGTCAAACAAATCACTTCAAAATGTATGCTACTTTTGTGCATGCTCTTCCACTCCCAATTTATTTCCACATCCAAACTGCATGTGAAACCTACTAGAGCCATTTGATGAATGGAAATAGACATCTGTTACAAAACACCAAAAAGTTTGCCTAAAGAAGTTCATCAATTGCCATTTGATTCGGCCTACATTATTTGGTGCGCCTTGCAGACAAATTGACATTTTTTGTTGTCTGAAAAGTCTAATGTGCCTACAGTATATCATATATGTAGCCTATTGGGCAACGGCAAAATCATTTGGCCTTTTTTGGGCTTGGGCTCATTAAATGTGGTTAATGTTAATGTAGGTAGGGCTCATTAAATGTATTTAATATATGTCTCATCAGGCTCCGGTAGCATCAGGTTTGAATTTTCATGCTGATCAAAGCTCCAATCAAATCCAGATATTTATATGCTTAATAATGCTTTTGAATGACACTTTCGGGTTTTGCTGGAAATACCTGGTTACGCGGGAGAAAAGTGATTTATTCTCGGGATGGAACATTTGTAAGATACCGTGAAAATATTGAACTGTATGCTAAGATAACAAGCACCTTGCTGTGAGTCCACCATGTTGCAATGTAAACATCCTGTTGTATGGGTACCGCCACCCATTTAGCTAGCCAATCAATGGCATTATAATGAAAAGTGCAGTCGTTGCATGGTAAGAAACAGAAGAGAAAAAACACAGCTCAATCAAAACCATCTAAGCTATAGCGCTTTAGACACACCCACTCCTTTCCAGATGCACACTGCTTTCCTTTAGACACACCCACTCCTTTGCAGACACCTCCTACTTTCCTTTAGACAAACCCACTTCTTTGCAGACACCTCCTACTTTCCTTTAGACACACCCACTCCTTTCCAGATGTCTAATACTTTCCTTTAGACACACCCACTCGCCCTTACTCCGTTAGCCATATAGAGCCCCACAGTGGAGGTGTAATAATACCCATAAAACCTAGCAGTCAAACAGGGAAATAGTTCCAATCGTTTTTTCCACCATTCATTTTTCGCTCATTTTAGAAACATTTAAGATAAGGGCTGTGTTTCGTGTAGGCTTACCCTGGCGTAACATTTTGATAACCATGTAAATCTCTCTCGGACAAGGTGACTTTTAGTAATATATTCGGCTCTATTTCCTATGAGATTATATCATGTTAATTAGCATCAAAGTAGACATCATGAAAAACTACAAATCCCTGCAAGCTCCTGCACATCATCTCTAGCTGACACCTTTGCTAACAGGCATTATGTTAATTTAAAACTATCACAATTCCCAGAGTGCCCTGTTTGGGTGAAAGAGGTTGAGTGGTCAAGGATCAGGACTGTACAGCAAATCTCCTATGTGGAGGTGGTGAAGAGTGGCAAGAGGCCCCAGTTCTATAGAAGATATGATGGTGGATGCACCACAACCAGTTGCAAATGTTGTACGTCAATCAAGTGATCTGGATACACTTATTGTGAAGAAGGTGGATATTTTAGTATTTATAACCACAGTTATTAATTGTACTGCACAAGAAGTCCAAGAAGCTGGACATCATTATATCTGCAGCTGAGAAGTTTTTGGTTCTCCAAGATTTCACGGAAGAAGCACTGCAAGGACTACTGTCGCCAGAAAATGTTTCGCCCTTAGAGGATCCTTCTGAGCCTGTTTAGGAACCTGATTAGAACAGAAAAGCAGGCTGATTTTAGTTTAATTTACATTTTGTAATTGATATTTTGTATTATTTTTGTATACTGTATGTACTGAACAAAAATATAAACGCAACATGTAGTGTTTGTCCCATGTTTCTTCCGAGAAATGTTCCATACACACAAAAAGCTTATTTCTCTCAAATGTTGTGCACAAATTTGTTTACATCCCTATTAGTGAGCATTTCTCCTTTGCCAAGATAATCCATCCACCTGACAGGTGTGGCATATCAAGAAGTTGCTTAAATAGCATGATCATTATTACACAGGTGCACCTTGTGCTGGGGACAGGAGTAGCTGAGTAGGTGCTGCCTTGGCAGCAGCTAATGGGGATCCCTAATAAATATAAATAGTACAATTCCACTCAAATGTTTAGTTTTATCACACAACCCAATGCCACAGATGTCTCAAGTTTTGAGGGAGCATGCAATTGGCTGTTGCCAGATAATTCTATGTTAATTTCTCTACCATAAGCCACTTCCAAGTTGTTTTAGAGAATTTGGCAGTATGCCCAACAAGCCTCTCAATTGCAGACCACTTGTATGGTGTTGTGTGGGAAGCATTTGCTGATGTCAATGTTGTCAACAAAGTACTCCATGGTAGCATTGGGTTATTATCAATTGCATTTTATCGATGGTAATTTGAATGCACAGAGATACCATGACAAGATCCCGAGGCCCGTTGTCCTACCATTCATCTGCCGCCCATTTCTGAAGGATCTGTACACAATTCCTGGAAGCTGAAAATGTCCCAATTCTTCCATGGTCTGCATACTCACCAAACATGTCACCCATTGAGCCTGTTTGGGGTGGTCTGGATCGACGTGTATCACAGCTTGTTCCAGTTCCCGCCAATATATAAACTCAGCAAAAAAAGAAACGTCCTCTCACTGTCAACTGCATATATTTTAAGCAAACTTAACATGTGTAAATATTTGTATGGAAGTACCAAGATTCAACAACTGAGACATAAACTGAGCAAGTTCCACAGACATGTGACTAACAGAAATGGGATAATGTGTGCCTGAAAAAGGGGGGTCAAAATAAAAAGTAACAGTCAGTGTCTGGTGTGGTCACCAGCTGCATTAAGTACTGCAGTGCATCTCCTCCTCATGGACTGCACCAGAGTTGCCAGTTCTTGCTGTGAGATGTTACCCCACTCTTCCACCAAGGCACCTACAAGTTCCTGGACATTTCTGGGGGGAATGAGATCCGGGCTCTTCGCTGGCCATGGCAGAACACTGACATTCCTGTATCGCAGGAAATCACACACAGAACGAGCAGTAAGGCTGGTGGCATTGACATGCTGGAGGGTCATGTCGGGATGAGCCTGCAGGAAGGGTACCACATGAGGGAGGAGGATGTCTTCCCTGTAACGCACAGCGTTGAGATTGCCTGCAATGTCAACAAGCTCAGTCCGATGATGCTGTGACACACCGCCCCAGACCATGACAGACCACTCCAGAGAACAGGCCTCTGTGTAACGCTGATTCCTTCCACGGTAAACGCGAATCCGACCATCACCCCTGGTGAGACAAAACCGCGACTCGTCAGTGAAGAGTACTTTTTTCCAGTCCTGTCTGGTCCAGCAACGGTGGGTTTGTGCTCATAGGCGACGTTGTTGCTGGTGATGTCTGGTGAGGACCTGCCTTTACAACAGGCCTACAAGCCCTCAGTCCAGCTTCTCAGCCTATTGCGGACAGTCTGAGCACTGATGGAGGGATTGTGTGTTCCTGGTGCAACTCGGGCAGTTGTTGTTGCCATCCTGTACCTGTCCCGCAGGTGTGATGTTCAGATGTACCGATCCTGTGCAGGTGTTGTTACACGTGGTCTGCCACTGCGAGAACGATCAGCTGTCTTAGGCATCTCACAGTACGGACATTGCAATTTATTGCCCTGGCCACATCTGCAGTCCTCATGCCTCCTTGCAGCATGCCTGAGGCACGTTCACACAGATGAGCAGTGACCCTGAGCATCTTTCTGTTGGTATTTAAAAAAAAATATATATATATATATTTTTTTTTATTGGTGAGGCGGGTTGCAGGAAAGTGTTTTGAAGTTGAGTTTTTGGAAATAATCTTTGAAAGACAGGGTCCTGAAAAAGGGACGTTTCTTTTTTTGCTGAGTTTAGCAACTTCGCACAGCAATTGAAGAGGAGTTCCAGCCAGCCAAACCCTGCCCTTACTCGGATGACGCTGGGCCAATCGTGCGTCGCCTCATGGGTCTCCCGGTCGCGGCTGGCACGGGGACGCACTTCGCACTGCTTGATGAGGCAGGTAGCCTAGTGGTTAGAGCGTTGGGCCAGTAACCGAAAGGTTGCTGTATTGTGTCCGCAAGCTGACAAGACGAAAATCTGCTATTCTGCCCCCGTCATTGGCAATACGAATTTGTTCTTTACTGACTTGCCTATTTATATAAAAGGTTACATTTAAAAAAAATTGACCTGCTGCGCTGCTCGGGAGGCTCCATCTACAAAGTTGTTAATGCTTATCAATTGTCTTGCATAAAGTATCAAAATACTAAAATACAACTTAAACAGGACTCTTAAAAATTAAAGAATTTAAATGTTAATTAATTTTTTTATCACAAGAACAATGAGAAAATATGGAAAAATATATAATTAATGTAATTTTAATTTTATAAAGCAGCCCGTGTAATCATCTGCCAGAGAGTATACCCAATCGGCCCGAGACCCAAGCAATACATTTGGGCCAGATAACTCTCACCGGAATCGGCCCGAGCTCAGTCCCCGCATCCTAGCCATAAGTATTACTGCCCGGGCCAGACTCCAGCCACATGACTTCGGCCGAGTCTGATTCTCAGCCCAGATCCACTGTGCTAGCTGGTGTGGGACAACGTCAGTCAGCAGCGTAGCCTAGTGGTTAGAGTGTTGGACTAGTAATTGAAAGGTTGCAAGATCAAATCCCCCAGCTGACAAGGTACAAATCTGTTGTTCTGCCTCTGAACAAGACAGTTAACCCACTGTTTCTAGCCCGTCATAGAAAATAAGAATTTGTTCTTAATTGACTTGCCTAGTAAAATTAAGGTTAAAAAAATGTGTCACGGAGAGACCCCTTCTCATGTAATGGGGTTTGGCGATCCCGGAAAGCACGGAAGGCGTTAGTGGGGGAACAGGAAGTTCCGGACAGACGCATAGAAATAGCCAGAACGGGTCAGTTAAGAAGATAACCTTTGTGTCCGTTTCTATTTATTACTACAGGTATGTAATAGGTTTAAACTTTCTAATATCGAAATAATATGTAATACCATTTTAGGTAATATATCCGTTAAGGTATTATCACGTTTAGTAAAGGTTTGATGTGTCATTTTTGTGTGAAGCCGAGTGAAGAAAGTGATAACTATTTTACAAGTTACGTAGTTAGAGCAGTTGGGGTTTGTCTGAGTGGATGTACATCATTTTCTCACGGTAATTTCATAAAGAATCTATTTACTTGAGATGTCTGAATTCGTTTCACAAGTTATTGGTTTTGTGTAAAATTCACGAGCTGGTAAAATGGCGGCGCCACTCGGTCTGCATCAACGGACTTCAGTGCAGGCAGTGAGGGTGCAGCAGAGAGACAATTTACGGTTGCACTACGGTTTTGAAGCTGAACGTAATGATGATCAGTTTTCTACACATGTACTAATATTCAGAGACATTCAGTTGTTTCTATCTTGGTCTATAAATGTTACTATGGTGTGAACGGAATTACTATTGGATTTTGATTGAAATAAAACAGTGAAGACAAGGTTATTCAGGTAAATAGTACATAGTGCTGCCTAAAACATACTGCAACCTTGTACTAAATGTTTTTTGAGGCATTTATGCATTTATGTGTATAGGGGATATCTACTATAGATTAAGTGCATTTAAGTTGTGTAGCCTGATTTTAAAGTGTATACTTTGTCTAATGTGAATGAATAAATGTTTTGTTGTCAATGCTTAGCTACCAGATCTATTGAAATGAGATCAGTGCTTGACTTGGACAGGAGCTCACCGGAGCTGAGTACCATCACCTCAAATGTCTACTGTTTGAGCTCATGTTCCTCTTATAGAATATTAGCTCAACAGTATTGTAGCGATCCTGCACCTAAATATAAACACTAATTTTAGAGAAAGAAATTGCCAGAACTGTCAAGACAATAACTTTTTGTCTGTTTGTCTTTATTACTACAGGACGACTAGAATTAAGTCTGAGGCCGGTAACATCAACAGTGAGGACAAACCCAGCCTGCCTCTCTCCTTCCACACTGAGTCCAAACCTACAGTCACTGGGTCCTGATTGTGACAGTGGAGCCTAGTTTGCAATGCAGAATCCAGAGATGGCATCAGTGAAGCTGGAAGACTGCAGTCAAACACTGGAGCTGAATGTCAACATTAAAGATGAAGAAGAGGAGGAGAAGATTGGGACATCTGTTTCTCATGGTAAGAGCAGGTTCTATCTAACTAAGTGTGTTGTTCGTTCCAACTTCCCACTGTGCATGAAAAGTTGCAGTAGAACTGTTCCGTGTTGAACTGTTTCAATGAGAAGGTAGATGTTATTTCATGCTACTGACACTTGCATGGTTTGACACCAGTATTGTCAGCATTTATTTTATTAACTGAGCTATCTAGAGTGCTCAGAGTAGACTGAAGAAGTGAAGTAGATAAGCTGCCAGTGTTTTAAAGTTCTATGAAGTGAGTCTGTGTAGTTTCTAACCCTTGTGATAGTGAGTGGAGGATGATATAGCTCAATGTTTTTATGATACTTATAGAATAATTTTATTCCCATTTTGTATTGCACAGCCTACTGATATGAATACTTTCAGGTAGCCTAGTGGTTAGAGTGTTGGGCTAGTAACCAAAAGGTTGCTGGTTTGAATCCCTGAGCTGACAATGTAAAAATATGTTGTTCTGTCCTTGAGCATAGCAGTTACCACACTGTTCCCCGGGCGCCGAAGACGTGGTTGTCGATTATGGCAGCCCCCCCCACCTCTCTGATTAGAGGGGTTGGGTTAAATGTGGAAGACACATTTCAATTGAATGCATTCAGTTGTACAACTGACTAGGTATCCCCCTCTCCCATTCGGAAAGTACACTGCTCAAAAATGCCAATCTTGGTGTTCTCTGGCAAATGCCAAACGTCCTGCACGGTGTTGGGCTGTAAGCACAACCCCCACCTGTGGACGTCGGGCCCTCATACCACCCTCATGGAGTCTGTTTCTGACCGTTTGAGCAGACACATGCACATTTGTGGCCTGCTGGAGGTCATTTTGCAGGGCTCTGGCAGTGCACCTCCTTGCACAAAGGCGGAGGTAGCGGTCCTGCTGCTGGGTTGTTGCCCTCCTACGGCCTCCTCCACGTCTCCTGATGTACTGGCCTGTCTCCTGGTAGCGCCTCCATGCTCTGGACACTACGCTGACAGACACAGCAAACCTTTTTGCCACAGCTCGCATTGATGTGCCATCCTGGATGAACTGCACTACCTGAGCCACTTGTGTGGGTTGTAGACTCCGTCTCATGCTACCACTAGAGTGAGAGCACCGCCAGCATTCAAAAGTGACCAAAACATCAGCCAGGAAGCATAGGAACTGAGAAGTGGTCTGTGGTCACCACCTGCAGAATCACTCCTTTTTTGGGGGTGTCTTGCTAATTGCCTATAATTTCCACCTTTTGTCTATTCCATTTGCACAACAGCATGTGAAATTTATTGTCAATCAGTGTTGCTTCCTAAGTGGACAGTTTGATTTCACAGAAGTGTGATTGACTTGGAGTTACATTGTGTTGTTTAAGTGTTCCCTTTATTTTTTTGAGCAGTGTATTTAGCCCCCTTGACTTTTTCCACATTTTGTTACGTCACAGCCTTATTCTAAAATTGATCAAATTAAACACTCATCAATCTACACACAATACCCCATAATGACAAAGCAAACACAAGTTTTTAGAAATGTTTTAACATTTTATCAAAAATTTGAAACAGAAATGCCTTATTTACATAAATATTCAGACTCTTTGCTATGAGACTCGACATTGAGCTCCGATGCATCCTGTTTCCATTGATCATCCTTGAGATGTTTCTACAACTTGATTGTTGTCAACCTGTGGTAAATTCAATTGATTGGACATGATTTGGAAAGGCACACACCTGTCTATATAAGGTCCCACATTTGACAGCGCATGTCAGAGCAAAAACCAAGCCATGAGGTCGACGGAATTGTCCGTAGAGCTCCATGGAAGGAAAAATTCACAAGCTGGTAAAATGGCGGTTCCCACTCTGTCTATGTCAACGGACTTCAGTGCAGGCAGTGAGGGTGCAGCAGAGAGAGACAATTTCACAGTTGCTCTACTGTTTTGAAGCTAAATGTAATGATTATCGGTTTTCTACATGTGTACTAATATTCAGACAAATTTAAAGCAGGTACTTTGTCTAATTTTAATGAATTTATGTTTTGTTCTCAATGCTTATCTACCTGATCTATTGAAATGAGATCAGTGCTTGACTTGGACAGGAGCTCACCGCAGCAGAGTACCGGCACCTCACATTTCTACTGCTTGATCTCATGTTCCTCTTATAGTATATTAACTCAACAGTATTTTGGAGCTCCTGAACCTAAAAATTAGTACCGGCATCTATTTCAGTCCAAGTCAAGCGCTGAATTAGATAATTGAAAAAGAAGAAATATAATATATTTTTAGAGAATAAAGAAAGTGCCTGAACTGTCAAGACAATAACTTGTCTGTTTCTCATTGTTACTACAGGACTAGAATTAAGTCTGAGGCCGGTGACATCAACAGTGAGGACAAACCCAGCCTGCCTCTCTCATTCCACACTGAGTCCAAACCTACAGTCACTGAGTCCTGATTGTGACAGTGGAGCCCAGTTTGCACTGCAGGATTCAGAGATTAAACCAGTGAAGCTGGAAGACTGCAGTCAAACACTGGAGCTGAATGTCAACATTAAAGATGAAGAAGAGAAGATTGGAAAATCTCTTTCTCATGGTAAGAGAATACCAAGATTGTGCAAAGCTGTCATCAAGGCAAAGGGTGACTATTTGATGAATCGCAAATATAATATATTTTGATTTTTTTATCACTTTTTTTTGGTTACTACATGATTCCAAATGTGTTATTTCATAGTTTTGATGTCTTCACTATTATTCTACAATGTAGAAAATCGTAAAATTAAGAAACCCTTGAATGAGTAGGTGTTCTAAAACTTTTGACCTGTAGTGTATATCACACAACTGACTGGTTCTTCTGATGTTGTTCACACAGGAGACCATGTTGAGACATTCTCTACATCCAGAGAGCAACAGCAGGAAGATCACAGAGCTAAGTGGTCTCACCACTGCCCACATTGTGAGGAGAATTTTTCAGTTCTATCAACACTAAAAATACACTTGAAAATACACCTAGGAGAGAATCTGTATTCCTGTACTGACTGTGGGAAGAATTTCTCAACATCAAAGGTTCTAACAGTTCATCAGAGAGTGCATACAGGAGAAAAGCCTTACTCCTGCTCTGACTGTGGTGCGAGTTTCTCTCAACTGGGCACCTTAAAACGACATGAACGTGTACACACAGGAGAGAAGCCTTACTCCTGCTCTGACTGTGGAAAGAGTTTCTCTCGACCCGATGACTTAAAAACACACAAACGTATACATACAGGAGTGAAGCCTTACTCCTGCTCTGACTGTGGAAAGAGTTTTTCTCGACTGGGCCACTTAAAAACACATGAACGTATACATACAGGAGTGAAGCCTTACTCCTGCTCTGACTGTGGAAAGAGTTTCTCTCAACTGGGTGAATTAAAAATACATGACCGTATACATACAGGAGTGAAGCCTTACTCCTGCTCTGACTGTGGAAAGAGTTTCTCTCAACTGGACAGCGTGAAAACACATGAACGTATACACACAGGAGAGAGGCCTTACTCCTGCTCTGACTGTGGAAAGAGTTTCTCTAAACTGGACAACTTAAAAAGACATGAACGTATACATACAGGAGTGAAGCCTTACTCCTGCTCTGACTGTGGAAAGAGTTTCTCTCGACTGGGCCACTTAAAAACACATGAACGTATACATACAGGAGTGAAACCTTAATCCTGCTCTAATTGTGTAAAATGCTTCACATCAACTCACCTAAAAGTTAATCAGAGAACACACACGGGAGAGAACCCTTTCTACTGCTCTGACTGTGGAAAAAGTTTATTTTGAATGTGCCTGTTAAAAAGACACCAAGGTAAACATAAAGAAGAGAAGACTTACCACTGATCTGACTGTATGTTATTATTTTTGTAAACAACAGCTGATCTAAAAGTTCATTAGAGAACAGACACAGGAGAGAAGCATTACTTCTGCTCTGACTGTGGCAGGAGTTTCTCTGGCCAGATTGGCAATGTAAAGACACAACAACTGATACACACTTGAGAGAAGCCTTATCACTGCACTGACAGTGAGAAGAGATTCTACAATTTGGGCCATTTTAAAAAGACACCATTGTGTACATAAAGGAGAGACCTCATCATTTCTCTCAGACCAGCTAAGGTTAGTCACTCCCCTTAATTCTCATGACATTAAATAATTGGCCATGTTGAATTGGATCAAATGAAGAAAGCGTAGAACACTATTGTAATCCTATAGTTTCTCACTGTGAGAGAACTGTACAGAGGAAAGGGAGTGTTATAGAATGTTAGCCTCTCTTTACTTTACTGATCAGTGTGCACCTTGTCAGTTTTGGTGTGTGTTTTTAGCTTCTACTGTAAAGATATTGAGATGACCTTGGATTTGCCCTTAGGGTTGAATATCCTCTGTGAGGTGTCCACTATGGAGTCTGATGGTTGACTGGGTGGTACTGCTTCCCTCTGCAGTTTCCTGTGGGAAAGAGCTGGTAGACACAACATGTACAGAGTGTACAAAACATGAAGGGACACCTGCTTTTTCCATGACATAGACTGACCAGGTGAACCCAGATGAAAACTATAATCCTTAATGATGTAGTTTTTATTATGAATTTATTATGGATTCATTATGGATCCCCATTAGCTTTCAGCAGAAAACAAGAGACTGCAGTTGCAGTGGGCTAAGAAATGGAAAGACTGGACGCTGGAGAATTTGAAAAACATTTCCTGGTCTGATGAATCCCTGTTCCTGCTGTTTCATGCTGATGGGAGGACTAGGGTATGGAGGAAACCATGAGTACATGTATCCAGTGGTGGAAAAATTACCTAACTGTCATACTTGAGTAAACGTAATGATACCTTAATAGAAAATGACTCAAGTGAAAGTCACCCAGTTAAATACTACTTGAGTAAAAGTATTTGGTTGTAAATATACTTAAGTATCAAAAGTTAAAGTATGAATAATTTCAAATTCCTGAAATTAAGCAAACCAGACTGCACAACTGTTGTTTTTTATATATTACGGATAGCCAGGGGCTCACTCCAACACTCAGACATAATTTACAAGCGAAGCATTTGTGTTCAGTGAGTCCGCCAGATCAGAGGCAGTAGGGATGACCAGGGATGTTATCTTGATAAGTGTGTGAATTGGACCATTTTCTGTCCTGCTAATCATAAGAAATGTAACGAGTTCTTTTGGGTGTCAGGGAAAATGTATGGAGTAAAAAGTACATTATTTTCTTTCGGAATGTAGTGAAATAAAAGTAAAAGTTGTCAACAATATAAATAGTAAAGTACAGATACCCCCAAAAAACGTAAATTCATAGCCTGTTTATCATTAAACAAAAATTGTTTAGTAATATAAAATAATCCACCAAAACTAATGCTAAAAACTGATCATCACACCATCTTTATCTGATATATACGGAGTGCACAAAATATTAGGAACACCTTCCTAATATTGAGTTGCACCCCTGTTTGTCCTCAGAACAGCCTCAATTTGTCAGGGCATAGATTGTCCAAGGTGTTGATAGCGTTTCACAGGGATGCTGGTCCACGATGACTCCAATGCTTCCCACAGTTGTGTCGGGTTGGCTGGGAGTGGATCACTACTCTGAATAGCTCGTTCCATCTCCTCCCACAGATGCTCAATTGGATTGAGATCAGGTGACTCTGCAGGCCACTGCAGTAAACTGAATTCCCTGTCATGTTCTTGAAACCATTCCTGGACAATCCTTGTGGCATGGGGCATAATGCTGCTGAAGAAATCTATTTGTGTTCCCCAATCCTGGTCCCAAAAGGGGTGGACATGTATGTTTTTGCCCTAGTACTCACATACCTTATTCGTTCCAAAGCCTTGAGTTGCTTAGTTGAATTCAGTGTGTAAGTGTTAGTGCAAAAACTAGAAAGCGTACCCCTTTGGGTCCCCTGGACCAGGATTGGGAAACACTGCAGTACATAGCAAAAAGTGTGATGATGCAAATTATATGCAATTATCATAAAGACATTTTCCACTGTACTGGAAGTTTTTTTTAAATTTAACTAGGCAAGTCAGTTAAGAACAAATTCTTATGTAAAATGACAACCCACTGTTCCTAGGCTAACTGCCTTGTTCAGGAGCAGAACGACAGATTTTTTACCTTGGCAGTTCGGGGATTCGATCTAGCAACCTTTCGGTTACTGGCCCAATGCTCTAACCACTAGGCTACCTGCCATCCCCAAGTTCTCTATCTTGAAAACTTGATTGCTAACATACCATATTTCTGGCGTTGTGAAAACATCCCTTTCATAGAGCCTACCACTCCATTAAAGGAGTAGTTCACTATTTTACCACTTGAAGTCCTGTATGTAAGATTACTTGGTTTGTATTCAGGGGACAAGGTACAGTATGTACTCAGGAGATGAATCTCTGATCTTAGCAGCACCATTCTTACGCCTTCACGTCATTGCACTGTGGTTCTTCAATGCTTCCGGATTTTCTGTTTAATAAACCTGGGTCAATGGAAACCTGTCTATTGATGCCATCTCTGGATCCTGCAGTGCAAACTAGGCTCCACTGTCACAATCAGGACCCAGTCACTGTAGGTTTGTAGTATGGAAGAAGAGAGGCAGGCTGGGTTTGTCCTCACTGTCAACTCTGGATAGGATCCCAGTCCTAAATAGAAGTCTGGTCCGCCCCTGTGCATGCCACACCCCTCCCATTGTTACACTCCCATCGACTGCATTTCAACGGCCTGACCCTCAATATAGTCCCAGTAGTGCAGTATATTAAACTCTAACAATGGGGTGTTGAAAGGGTTTGCAAGTTGGAAGGCCACCTCAATTCAAGAATGAATGACCCATATAGTGTCACTATTGTTTGGTCACCTCACCAGACCTCCATTTTGGTTGAGTGTGGTCCCTGTTTCACTAATCTATCCTGTAAAATTCATAGAATAAAAAGGAAAGTTTCACATCTTCCTAAATCTGAGGGTGGTTTTAACCTTCCAGATTAGGAATTGTATCAACTCACTACTCAAGGCTGTTACTTTCGACATATAGTTAAATGCACTAAAGAGGAACAATGGGTGTTTGGTTCATATTGAAGATGTGCATGTTCATCCCCAGAATATTTTACGTGTTTATATTCAAAAGATAAAGATAAAAACATGAATAACTTCATAGTTAAGAACACTATAACAATATGGAAGAAGATGAAACGTATTCTACAAGAATCAATATCACTCCCTAGAAACCACACGAATTAGTGGACACTGTTAATTAGTGGAATGTTACAAATACATGAAACATCGTTTCAAAGCCATTGTTCAAAATGTGATCATACATACAATACAAAGGGAGGGGTGTGGCCTGCACAGGGGAGGACCAGGAAGTTGATCTCAGAGTTGACAGATTAACAGTGAGTACAAACCCAGCCTGCCTCTCTCCTTCCACACTGTAAATCTACAGTCACTGGGTCCTGATTGTGACAGTGGAGTCTAGTTTGCACTGCAGGATCCAGAGATGGCATTAGTAGACAGGTTTCCATTGACCCAAGTTAATTAGACAAAATAACCCACAGAAAAAAAATCAGGAGACATTGAAGAACCACAGTGCAATGACGTGAAGGCGTAAGAATGATGCTGCTAAGATCAGAGATTCATCTCCTGAGTACATATTGTACCTCGGCCCCTGAATACCAACCAAGTAATCTGACATACAGGACTTCAAGTTGTAAAATAGTAAACTACTCCTTTAATGGAGTGGTAGGCTCTATGAAAGGGATGTTTCACAAAAAAAACTTTATTGTAGTATTTTGTTCATTAGCACACTGCAATCACTTTCAGTACAAAGCAAAAAGTGTGATTATGATAATGATAATGATATGAAAATGACAAATGATAATTGCATGTAATTTGCATCATCAGACTTTTTTGCTGTGTACTGCAGTGTACCCTAATCGTGGTCCAGGGGATCCAAAGAGGTGAGCTTTTTTTGTTTTTGCCCTAAAACTCACACACTGGATTCAACTAAGCAACTCAAGCCTTTGAACTGAATAAGGTATGTGAGTGCTAGTGCAAAAACATACATGTACACCCCTTTGGGACCAGGGTTGGGGAACACTGCTGTACTGAAAGTCCTCCATCTTCAGAACTTCACTGCTGACGTTCACATTATTTGGATTGTATACAGGGTGAGGAAACCAAGGTGGACATTTGTAATTTGATTGTACATTTGTAATTTGATTGCCTTAAATTGCCGTTCCTTTGGAGTTACATTTAGTTAGAGGTGCATTTGCTCTAATCATGTGCTATAAATAAACATGTATTTTATAAAGAAAAATACTTTTGTCATCTCTTAAATCATTTTTACTTAAGTACTTTAGTTTACACCACTGAGGAGGCTGCGGCAGAGCATCTAACCCCTTCTCATGTAATGGGGTAAGGGCCATCCCAAGGACCCCGGAATGCACGGAAGGTTGCACTGTGGTAGTGGGGGAACAGGAAGTTCCCGGCAGGCGGGCACCATTCTTCGAAATAAGGAAAGCGCCAGAACGGTGCAGTCAAGAAGATAACCTTTGTGTCCGTTTCAATTGACTACTACAGGTATGTAATAGCGCGTTTAAACTTTACAATATTATAAGAACATGTCATTCCATGCTAGGTAACAAATCCATTAAGGTATTATCACGTTCGATGTGTAATTTTTGTGTCAAACCGAGTGAAGAACGTGGTAAACTATTTTACAAGTCACATAGCTAGAGACTTTGGGTTTGTCTGAGTGGATGTACAGTTTCCTCAAGGTAATTTCATAAAGAATCCTTTTTATTAGAGATTGTTTTTTGTTGCATGTTATTGGTTTTGTGTAAAATGAACAAGCTGGGAAAATGGCGGCGCCCGCTCGGTCTGTTACTGTAGTGTGAACGGGAAATACAATTGTTTTTTGATTGAAATAATACAATGAAGACGTGGTTGTTCAGGAAAATAGTAACAGTGCTGCCTAAAACAAACAGTGACCTTGTAATGTACTACAAGGTTTTTGAGTCATTTTATGTGAATTTATGAAATCTACTATAAAGTGCTCTTACGTTGTGTGTCTAATGTGAATGAATTAATCTTTTCAAATCACATTTTATTTGTCACATGCGCCGAATACAACAGGTGTAGACCTTAAAGTGAAATGCTTACTTACAAGCCCTTAACCAACAATGCAGTTTTAAGGAAATACCTTTAAAAAGTAACAGCTAAGAATAATTAAAGAGCAGCACTAAATAACAATAGCGGAGCAATATACAGGTGGTACAGAGTCAATGTGCGGGGGCACCGGTGTCGAGGTAATTATGTACATGTAGGTAGAGTTATTAAAGTGGCTATGCATAGATAAGAGTAGCAGCAGGGTGGGTGGGGGCAATCTAAATAATCTGGGTAGTCATTTGATTAGCTGTTCGGGAGTCTTATGGCTTGGGGGTAGAAGCTGTTTAGAAGCCTCTTGGACCTAGACTTGGCCCTCTGGTACCGCTTGCCGTCCGGTAGCAGAGAGAACAGTCTATGACTAGGGTGGCTGGAGTCTTGGATCATTTTAGGGCCTTCCTCCGACACTGCCTGGTATAGAGGTCCTGGATGGCAGGAAGCTTGGCCCCGGTGATGTATTGGGCCGTACATACTACCCTCAGAGGCCAAGCAGTTGCCATACCAGGCAGTGATGCAACCAGTCAGGATGCTCTAGATGGTGGAGCTGTAGAACTTTTTGAGGATCTGAGGACCCATGCCAAATCTTTGCAGTCTCCTGAGGTGGAATAGGTTTTGTCGTGCCCTCTTCACAACTGTCTTGGTGTGCTTGGACTACGTTAGTTTTATGTGGACTCCAAGGAACTTGAAGCTCTCAACCTGCTCCACTACAGCCCCGGTGTAGTACGATTCGATCTTAGTCCTGATGTTAATCCTGTATTTGTTGTCAATGCTTAGCTACCTGATCTACTGAAATGAGATCAGTGCTTGATTTGGACAGGAGCTCACCGGAGCAGAGTACTTACATTTCTGCTGCTTGAGATCATGTTCCTCTTATAGAATATTAGCTCAAAAGTATTGTGTAGCTCCTGCCCCTAAATATAAACAGTACCGGCACCCAAAATGAGCACGGCACCTATTTCAGTCAATGTCATGCAATAAATTAGATAATTGAACAAGAAGAAATATAGTTTTGGGGAATAAAGTGCCTGATCTGTCAAGACTAACTTTTGTCTGTTTTTCTTTATTACTACAGGCCGACTCAGATTAAGTCTGAGGCTGGTAACATCAACAGTGAGGACAAACACAGCCTGTCTCTCTCCTTCCACACTGAGTCCAAACCTACAGTCACTGGGTCCTGATTGTGACAGTGGAGCCCAGTTTGCACCGCAGGATCCAAAGATGGAATCAGTGAAGCTGGAAGACTGCAGTCAAACACTGGAGCTGAATGCCAACATTAAAGATGAAGAAGAGGCGGAGGAGATTGGGAAATCTGTTTCTCATGGTAAGAGCAGGTTCTATCTAACTAAGTTTGTGTTATTCATTCCAACTTCCCAGTGTGCATGAAAAGTTGCAGTAGAACTGTTTCAATGAGAAGGTAGATGTTAAATCATGCTTCTGAGGCTTGTATGGTTTGTCACCAGTATTGTCAGCATTCGTTTTATTCACAGGGCTATCTGGAGTGCTCAGAGTATTTTATTTATTTCACCTTTATTTAACCAGGTAGGCCAGTTGAGAACAAGTTCTCAATAACAACTGCGACCTGGCCAAGATAAAGCAAACCAGTGCGACACAAACAACAACACAGTTACACATGGAATAAACAAACGTACAGTCAATAACACAATATAAAAGTCTATATACAGTGTGTGCAAATGAGGTAAGATAAGGGAGGCAAGGCAATAAATAGGCCCTGGTGGCGAAGTAATTACAATTTAGCACTGGCGTGGTAGATGTGCAAGTAGAGATACTGGGGTGCAAAGTAGCAAATAAATAAATAACAATCTGGGGATGAGGTAGTTGGATGGGCTATATACAGATGGGCTATGTGCAGTGATCTGTGAGCTGCTCTGACAGCTGGTGCTTAAATTTAGTGAGGGAGATATGAGTCTCCAGCTTCAGTGATTTTTGCAATTCGTTCCAGTCATTGGTCGCCTTTCCTTCCAATTCTCTGCTTCCAGAGGAGGAATTGGCTTTGGTGGTAACCAGTGAAATATACCTGCTGGAGCACGTGCTACGGGTGGGTGCTGCTATGGTGACCAGTGTGCTGAGATAAGGCGGGGCTTCACCTAGCAAAGCCTTATAGATGACCTGGAGCCAGTGGGTTTGGCGACGAATATGAAGCGAGGGCCAGCCAACCAGAGCATACAGGTCGCAGTGTTGGGTAGTATATGGGGCTTTGGTGACAAAATGGATGGCACTGTGATAGACTGCATCCAATTTGCTGAGTAGAGTGTTGGAGGCTATTTTGTAAATGCCATCGCCGAAGTCAAGGATCGGTAGGATAGTCAGTTTTACAACGGTATGTTTGGCAGCATGAGTGAAGGAGGCTTTGTTGCGAAATAGAAAGCCGATTCTAGATTTAATTTTGGATTGGAGATGCTTAATGTGAGTCTGGAAGGAGATTTTACAGTCTAACCAGACACCTCAGTATTTGTAGTTGTCCACATATTCTAAGTCAGAACCGTCCAGAGTAGTGATGCGAGACAGGCGGGCAGGTGAGGGCAGCGATCGGTTGAAGAGCATGCATTTAGTTTTACTTTCATTTAAGAGCAGTTGGGGGCCACGGAAGGAGAGTTGTATGGAATTGAAGCTCATCTGGAGTTAGTTAAGTGTCCAAAGAAGGGCCAGAAGTATAGAGAATGGTGTCGTCTGCGTACAGGTGGATCAGAGAATCACTAGCAGCAAGAGCGACATCATTGATGTATACAGAGAAAAGAGTCGGCCCGAGAATTGAACCCTGTGGCACCCCCATAGTCTGCCAGAGGTTCGGACAACAGGCCCTCCGATTTGACACACTGAACTCTGTCTGAGAAGTAGTTGGTGAACCAGGCGAGGCAGTCATTTGAGAAGCCAAGGCTGTTGAGGGTGCCGATAAGAATGTGGTGATTGACAGAGTCAAAAACCTTGGCCAGGTCGATGAATACGGCTGCACAGTATTGTCTCTTATCGATGGCGGATATGATATCATTTAGGATCTTGAGCGTGGCTGAGGTGACCATGACCAGCTCGGAAACCAGATTGCATAGCGGAGAAGGTACGGTGGGATTCCAAATGGTCGGTGATCTGTTTGTTAACTTGTTTTTCGAAGACCTTAGAAATGCAGGGTAGGATAGATATAGGTCTGTAACAGTTTGGGTCTAGCGTGTCTCCCCCTTTGAAGAGGGGGATGACCGCTGCAGCTTTCCAATCTTTGGGGATCTCAGACGATATGAAAGAGGTTGAACAGGCTAGTAATAGGGGTTGCAACAATTGTGGCGGTTAATTTTAGAGAGGTTCCAGATTGTCTAGCCCGGCTGATTTGTAGGGGCCCAGATTTTGCAGCTCTTTCAGAACATCAGCTATCTGGATTTGGGTGAAGGAGAAATGGGGGAGGCTTGGGCAAGTTGCTTTGGGGGGTGCACGGCTGTTGACCGGGGTAGGGGTAGCCAGGTGGTAGTAGATTTAAAGAAGTGAAGTAGACAAACTGCCAGTGTTTTAAAAGTTCTATGAGTGAAGAAAAAGCAGCCAACAAGTGCTCAGCATATGTGGGAACTCCTTCAAGACTTTTGGAAAAGCATTCCTCATAAAGCTGGTTGAGAGAATGCAAAGCTGTCATCAAGGCAAAGGGTGACTATTTGAAGAATCTCAAATATGAAATATATTTTGACCTAACACACTAACATTTTTAAAGTTACTACATGATTCCATATGTTATTTCATAGTTGTGATGTATTCACTATTGTTCTACAATGTAGAAAATAGTAAAAATAAAGAAAAACCCTTGAATGAGTAGGTGTTCTAAAACTATTGACCAGTAGTGTAAGTATTCAGACCCTTTGCAATGAGACTTGACGTTGATTAAACATGATTTGGAAAGGCGGGACCTTATATAGACAAGTGTGTGCGTGTCAGAGCAAAATCCAAGCCATGAGGTCGAAGGAGTTGCCCGTAGAGCTCCATGAAAAGGATTATGTCAAGGCACAGATCTGGGGAAGGAAACAAACAAACAAAAAAGTCCTCACATTTTCAATCAAAATAGATAAAGCCGAAGTACGGAGTAAAGGGTCTGAATACTTATGTAAGTGCGATATTAAAAATGTTTTGTATCATTGTTCAAATTTTTCATTTAAGTTCATTTTAGAAGCACTTAAAATAAAGGCTGTGTTTCGTGTAGGCTTACCCTGGCGTGACGTTTTGATAACCGTGTAAATTTCTCTTGGACAAGGTGACTTTTATCAATATATTCAGCTGTATTTCTTCTCAGATTTGAAAACGCTAATTAGCATCTAAGTAGACATCATGCAAAACTACAAATCCCTGCAAGCTCCTGCACATCATCTCTAGCTGACACCTTTGCTAACAGGTATTGTGTCAATTTAAAACTTGCAGAAGACAGTTCACAGAATTGCCCATTTAAATAAATGTAACCTATTTATTCATTACTACATTTAGCTAACATTAGTTAACCCAGAGATCCTTACCTTGGTCTTGATTTGTCAGTCTTGTCTAGACCATCAGAATTTGTAGTTGTTTATGATAGGCACATTAGCAGCTAATTACATGTAATTTTTGTGGGGGTAAATACAGGCAAGTATATTGATAAGTCATCTTGTCCTAGAGAGATTTACACGGTTATCAAATCGCCAGGGTAAGCCTACATGAAACGCATGAAAAATTATTAGAACTATTTTCCTGTTTGACTGCTAGGTTTTATGCATATTAGAATGTATACCATGGTACTCGATTGGTATGCAGCTACCCGAAGCTAGTGGGGTGTGGATGAGCTGAGACACGTGGTAAAATGGCAGAAAAAAGTGGAATGGGGGATTGCACAAGCCTTCTGGAAAATCTGATGGAGAAGATGGTGGACAAGGAAAAAAAGGATAAAAGTGGAATGTTTTGAGTTAATATGAAATGGAGGATCACACAACTTTTAGAAGAGCTACAGGAGGATTGTGAACGTGACGAGTGATGATGAATTAACTGCTGTGGCAGGTGCAGCGATGACCGCCGAGAATGAGCTGAGTGTAGAGGGAAGCAGTGTGGTGAGGAAGGAGCTGAGTGTAGAGAGAAGTTGAGTTGGTGAAGGTAACTTGGTGGTGATTTATTGTTTCTCCTCTGTCCAGAGGGAGTGAGCGTGATTAGGGACAAGAATTGACTTCAATTGCTCTGCGGAATTGAAAGGAGTTATAACGGGGTTAGGTTTAAGTGTTGAGGAGGAGGAGCAGTTGAAATGGAAGATTCCAGATGTCTGTGATGCCCGCCGTTTGGTGAGAGAAGACATCATCATGTGGAGTTTTGATGCAGAGTCTCTGTCAGAAAGGTAAAGGTAGGAAGTGTCAGTTATCCCGTGAGCGTTTTTGTTCCGTAAATACTACAGTGTTTTAGGTGTCAGGTTAATGGGCCTGTTGCAGCAGTGTGTAGGAGTGAGATGCCTAGATGTGAGAAGAGTGCAGGAGGGCATGAGACGAAGCAATGTGTGGTATCGTGGAGAAAGTTCTGTGTTAGTTGTGGGGTAACCAATGGGGCTGGAGATATGAGGTGTCAGGTGAGAGAAAGGCAGATTGAGGTTGCCAGGGTTACAGTAGTACAGAAAGTGTAGTATGTCAAAGCAGTGAAGAGAGTGGTAGAGGAAGATGGGTACAGGGTGAGGGATCCTGAGAAGATTCCTGTGAGTAGGCAGAGACCAAGAGAGAGTGATGGGAAGAATGTGTGCTTCAGCAAGGTGGGCTTTTTAGCATTTATAGCTGTGGTTGTCAATTGTACTGCAGAAATTGACAACTTATTGCTCTCAAATTTGTGTACAAATTACTCCCTTGGTGAGCTTTTCTCCTTTGCCAAGATAATCCATCCACCTGACAGGTGTGGTGTATCAAGAAGCTTATTAAATGGCATGATCATCATTACACAGATGTACCTTGTGCTGGGGACAAGAGTAGCTGAGTAGGTGCTGCCTTGGCAGCAGCTAATGGGGATCCCTAATCAATACAAAAATGCCACTAAAATGTGCTGTGTTGTCACAACACAATGCCACACTCTCAAGTTTTGAGGGAGCATGCTATTGGCAAGCGGACTGCAGGAATTTCCACCAGAGCTGTTGCCAGATAACTTAATGTTAATTTCTCTACCTTATGCCGCCTCCAACGTTGTTTTAGAGAATTTGTCAGTATTCCCAACCAGCCTCACATCTGCAGACTGCCGTGTATGGCGTTGTGTGGTTTGCTGATGTCAATGTTGTGAACAGTGCCCCATGGTGGTATCAGGGTTATGATATTGGCAGGCATAAGCTACAGACAACCAACACAATTGCATTTTATCGATGGCAATTTGAATGCACAGAGATCCCATGACAAGATCTTGAGGCCCATTGTCCTGCATTCATCCGCCGCCATCACCTCATGTTTCAGCATGACAACGCACAGCCCCATGTCGCAAGGATCTGTACACAATTTAAAATGCTGAAAATGTCCCAGTTCTTCCATGGCCTGCGTACTCACCAGACATGTGACCCTTTGAGCATGTTTTGGATGGTCTGGTACGACGTGTACGACAGCTTGTTCCAGTTCCCGCCAATATCCTGGAATTTTGCACAACCATTGAAGAGGAGTGGGACAACATTCCACAGACCACAATCAACATCAACGAATTCTATGCAAATGAGGTGTGTCCCGGGAATAGGCAGCGGCAGCTACCCACTTCTCCAGTGCTTAATTTGTAAATTGGGAAGTGCCGGAACCAAAAGTGAGCCCAAGAGGTGGTGACCTGGGGGGCTCTGAGGTACCAGAACACATTAAATGAAATACCTTTATAATAAAACCTGGAGTCTGGGGGAAAATGTGGCCTTTTGTAAATGGATTTCATGCAGTTCTACATCATTTTAGATGACTGGAGACTTTTGAAGAATCTTTTTTAATACCTCACAAATGACCAAAATGACAGGCTACTTTGACACTGACAAACTGAGAATCTCAGATCAATAAAAACGACCTTGTCTTGAATCCATGAATAGCCTAGGCCAGATGTGAGGAGAAACACATTGTACAATATGAGGAGGAAGTTATAGTCCTAAACAAGCTTTCCAGTTTCACTGACTCACCCAATGATGTGCAGCTCACTCACCGGCCAAAAGCTTCTCTCTCTTGCTTTACTTTGTAAAACAATGCTGTTTGCTCAATAGACCTATCTGGAAGTTGATAACTTGGTAACATACAGACTAGTATTTTCTTTTCAGCAGGATCCATTTGCTTTACAACCTGTGTTTTCCAGTGATTGTATTAGAAATATTGCTAAAGGCCTGTTTTGGCTGTGTGCTGTTCACTGACAGATTTGCCACACGTTCCTGACTGTAGACATGCCTTGTGATTTGGCTACACACAATCCACAGCTGGGCTATTTTATTTAAATTAGTTATTGATCCTCTGTAGCTAAATACTCCTGGTGTAGTATTGGGAAGTATTTCATTTCTTTTTGAACAGACTGCAGAGTGCTGCAGCACCTCCAGCACACTTCCCACAGCTATTATTCTATTCGGAAAATTACTCTGCTTTTATTAGGATTTTTACATTACAAACAGTGGAAATAATTTTTCATGACACGAGGTAGGCTACCTGATCCTGGCAAATGGGTTCCAGAAAAAAAGACTACAAAACTGAGAGGTGCCTCCGGATCCGGCTCAAATTAAGCACCGCCCTTCTCATATAGGGCCATCCCAAGGATCCCTGAATGCATGGACGGTTTTATAAGTTTTATAACTAAACCAAGATGGACCACAGACGGTCGTTTACAATGGGAACAGATGAGTAAGTGGGCAATACCAAGCACGAGCTAGTGAGATCCTATTGGCGTGTTCTAGCACATATCTGCATATTTCTGGTAGGAAACGCTTCTGTGTATGTGCAATAACTCAATTCGACTTTGCGTTCCTTCTAAACAATTTTTTTTTACTTTTGCA
The DNA here is from genome assembly GCF_016432855.1 of Salvelinus namaycush. NCBI lineage: Eukaryota > Metazoa > Chordata > Actinopteri > Salmoniformes > Salmonidae > Salvelinus > Salvelinus namaycush. The sequence goes on along the minus strand of NC_052346.1, from coordinate 21,749,194 downwards.
AAGGGTGAAGTCTACAAAACTTAGTCCACTCTGTTCATAACAGATTTTAGTTTTGGGAGCAGAAAACTGTATTAAGATCAGATGTTTCATAGATTACAACATTTGCAGAATGTTGGCCAAAATCCATCTCGTTCCATCTTCTCTCACTGCCGGCCAGTGGGCTTCCTCTCACTACCATATTTGGTAGTGAGTGGAAACGCTAAGCGGATGCTTCACATTTATACATCCTGTGAAATATCTGTCTCATTGTTCTACCTGTGGCTGCACTGTGGTAGTGGGGGAACAGGAAGTTCCAGACAGGCACACAACATTCTTCAGAATAAAGATGCTGTACAGTCTGTTTCTGTATTACTACAGGTATGTAATAGCTTACTGTCAAACAGTGAACGTGATAACTATTTGACAAAGTCCCAAGGCTAGAAACTTTGGGTTTGTCTGAATGGATCTAAATTTCGTCAAGGTAATTTAATAATCAATTTATTTGAGATTTCGGATTTCATTTAGCATGTTATTGGTTTTGTGTAAAATTCACGACCTGGGTAAATGGCGGTGCCGACTCTGTCTGCGTCAAAGGACTTCAGTGCGGGTGCATCAGAGAGACAATTTCACGGTCTCACAAACAGTAACCTCGTACTTTATGGTTTTGTGCATTTATGTGAATTGGTGAAATCTACTATAAGTTAAGCGCACTTAAGTTGTGCACCCTAATTTAAAGCGTCTACTTTGTCTAATTTGGATGAAGTCATGTTTTGTTGTCAATGCTTAGCGACCAGATCTATTGAAATGAGATCAGTGCTTGACTTGGACAGGAGTTCACCAGAGCTGAGTACCGGCACCTCAAATTTCTACTGTTTGAGCTCATGTTTCTCTTATAGAATATTAGTTCAACAGTATTGTGGAGCTCCTGCACCTAAATATAAACAGTACTGGCACCTATTTCAGTCCAAGTCATGTGGTGAATTAGATAATTGAACAAGAAGAAATATAATCTATTTTTAGAGAATAAAGTAAGTTCTGGAACTGTCAAGACAATAACTTGTCTGTTTCTCATTGTTACTACAGGCCGACTCAGATTAAGTCTGAGTCCGGTGACATCAACAGTGAGGACAGACCCAGCCTGCCTCTCTCCTTCCACACTGTAAATCTACAGTCACTGGGTCCTGATTGTGACAGTGGAGTCTAGTTTGCACTGCAGGATCCAGAGATGGCATTAGTAGACAGGTTTCCATTGACCCAAGTTAATTAGACAAAATAACCCACAGAAAAAAAATCAGGAGACATTGAAGAACCACAGTGCAATGACGTGAAGGCGTAAGAATGATGCTGCTAAGATCAGAGATTCATCTCCTGAGTACATATTGTACCTCGGCCCCTGAATACCAACCAAGTAATCTGACATACAGGACTTCAAGTTGTAAAATAGTAAACTACTCCTTTAATGGAGTGGTAGGCTCTATGAAAGGGATGTTTCACAAAAAAAAACTTTATTGTAGTATTTTGTTCATTAGCACACTGCAATCACTTTCAGTACAAAGCAAAAAGTGTGATTATGATAATGATAATGATATGAAAATGACAAATGATAATTGCATGTAATTTGCATCATCAGACTTTTTTGCTGTGTACTGCAGTGTACCCTAATCGTGGTCCAGGGGATCCAAAGAGGTGAGCTTTTTTTGTTTTTGCCCTAAAACTCACACACTGGATTCAACTAAGCAACTCAAGCCTTTGAACTGAATAAGGTATGTGAGTGCTAGTGCAAAAACATACATGTACACCCCTTTGGGACCAGGGTTGGGGAACACTGCTGTACTGAAAGTCCTCCATCTTCAGAACTTCACTGCTGACGTTCACATTATTTGGATTGTATACAGGGTGAGGAAACCAAGGTGGACATTTGTAATTTGATTGTACATTTGTAATTTGATTGCCTTAAATTGCCGTTCCTTTGGAGTTACATTTAGTTAGAGGTGCATTTGCTCTAATCATGTGCTATAAATAAACATGTATTTTATAAAGAAAAATACTTTCGTCATCTCTTAAATCATTTTTACTTAAGTACTTTAGTTTACACCACTGAGGAGGCTGCGGCAGAGCATCTAACCCCTTCTCATGTAATGGGGTAAGGGCCATCCCAAGGACCCCGGAATGCACGGAAGGTTGCACTGTGGTAGTGGGGGAACAGGAAGTTCCCGGCAGGCGGGCACCATTCTTCGAAATAAGGAAAGCGCCAGAACGGTGCAGTCAAGAAGATAACCTTTGTGTCCGTTTCAATTGACTACTACAGGTATGTAATAGCGCGTTTAAACTTTACAATATTATAAGAACATGTCATTCCATGCTAGGTAACAAATCCATTAAGGTATTATCACGTTCGATGTGTAATTTTTGTGTCAAACCGAGTGAAGAACGTGGTAAACTATTTTACAAGTCACATAGCTAGAGACTTTGGGTTTGTCTGAGTGGATGTACAGTTTCCTCAAGGTAATTTCATAAAGAATCCTTTTTATTAGAGATTGTTTTTTGTTGCATGTTATTGGTTTTGTGTAAAATGAACAAGCTGGGAAAATGGCGGCGCCCGCTCGGTCTGTTACTGTAGTGTGAACGGGAAATACAATTGTTTTTTGATTGAAATAATACAATGAAGACGTGGTTGTTCAGGAAAATAGTAACAGTGCTGCCTAAAACAAACAGTGACCTTGTAATGTACTACAAGGTTTTTGAGTCATTTTATGTGAATTTATGAAATCTACTATAAAGTGCTCTTACGTTGTGTGTCTAATGTGAATGAATTAATCTTTTCAAATCACATTTTATTTGTCACATGCGCCGAATACAACAGGTGTAGACCTTAAAGTGAAATGCTTACTTACAAGCCCTTAACCAACAATGCAGTTTTAAGGAAATACCTTTAAAAAGTAACAGCTAAGAATAATTAAAGAGCAGCACTAAATAACAATAGCGGAGCAATATACAGGTGGTACAGAGTCAATGTGCGGGGGCACCGGTGTCGAGGTAATTATGTACATGTAGGTAGAGTTATTAAAGTGGCTATGCATAGATAAGAGTAGCAGCAGGGTGGGTGGGGGCAATCTAAATAATCTGGGTAGTCATTTGATTAGCTGTTCGGGAGTCTTATGGCTTGGGGGTAGAAGCTGTTTAGAAGCCTCTTGGACCTAGACTTGGCCCTCTGGTACCGCTTGCCGTCCGGTAGCAGAGAGAACAGTCTATGACTAGGGTGGCTGGAGTCTTGGATCATTTTAGGGCCTTCCTCCGACACTGCCTGGTATAGAGGTCCTGGATGGCAGGAAGCTTGGCCCCGGTGATGTATTGGGCCGTACATACTACCCTCAGAGGCCAAGCAGTTGCCATACCAGGCAGTGATGCAACCAGTCAGGATGCTCTAGATGGTGGAGCTGTAGAACTTTTTGAGGATCTGAGGACCCATGCCAAATCTTTGCAGTCTCCTGAGGTGGAATAGGTTTTGTCGTGCCCTCTTCACAACTGTCTTGGTGTGCTTGGACTACGTTAGTTTTATGTGGACTCCAAGGAACTTGAAGCTCTCAACCTGCTCCACTACAGCCCCGGTGTAGTACGATTCGATCTTAGTCCTGATGTTAATCCTGTATTTGTTGTCAATGCTTAGCTACCTGATCTACTGAAATGAGATCAGTGCTTGATTTGGACAGGAGCTCACCGGAGCAGAGTACTTACATTTCTGCTGCTTGAGATCATGTTCCTCTTATAGAATATTAGCTCAAAAGTATTGTGTAGCTCCTGCCCCTAAATATAAACAGTACCGGCACCCAAAATGAGCACGGCACCTATTTCAGTCAATGTCATGCAATAAATTAGATAATTGAACAAGAAGAAATATAGTTTTGGGGAATAAAGTGCCTGATCTGTCAAGACTAACTTTTGTCTGTTTTTCTTTATTACTACAGGCCGACTCAGATTAAGTCTGAGGCTGGTAACATCAACAGTGAGGACAAACACAGCCTGTCTCTCTCCTTCCACACTGAGTCCAAACCTACAGTCACTGGGTCCTGATTGTGACAGTGGAGCCCAGTTTGCACCGCAGGATCCAAAGATGGAATCAGTGAAGCTGGAAGACTGCAGTCAAACACTGGAGCTGAATGCCAACATTAAAGATGAAGAAGAGGCGGAGGAGATTGGGAAATCTGTTTCTCATGGTAAGAGCAGGTTCTATCTAACTAAGTTTGTGTTATTCATTCCAACTTCCCAGTGTGCATGAAAAGTTGCAGTAGAACTGTTTCAATGAGAAGGTAGATGTTAAATCATGCTTCTGAGGCTTGTATGGTTTGTCACCAGTATTGTCAGCATTCGTTTTATTCACAGGGCTATCTGGAGTGCTCAGAGTATTTTATTTATTTCACCTTTATTTAACCAGGTAGGCCAGTTGAGAACAAGTTCTCAATAACAACTGCGACCTGGCCAAGATAAAGCAAACCAGTGCGACACAAACAACAACACAGTTACACATGGAATAAACAAACGTACAGTCAATAACACAATATAAAAGTCTATATACAGTGTGTGCAAATGAGGTAAGATAAGGGAGGCAAGGCAATAAATAGGCCCTGGTGGCGAAGTAATTACAATTTAGCACTGGCGTGGTAGATGTGCAAGTAGAGATACTGGGGTGCAAAGTAGCAAATAAATAAATAACAATCTGGGGATGAGGTAGTTGGATGGGCTATATACAGATGGGCTATGTGCAGTGATCTGTGAGCTGCTCTGACAGCTGGTGCTTAAATTTAGTGAGGGAGATATGAGTCTCCAGCTTCAGTGATTTTTGCAATTCGTTCCAGTCATTGGTCGCCTTTCCTTCCAATTCTCTGCTTCCAGAGGAGGAATTGGCTTTGGTGGTAACCAGTGAAATATACCTGCTGGAGCACGTGCTACGGGTGGGTGCTGCTATGGTGACCAGTGTGCTGAGATAAGGCGGGGCTTTACCTAGCAAAGCCTTATAGATGACCTGGAGCCAGTGGGTTTGGCGACGAATATGAAGCGAGGGCCAGCCAACCAGAGCATACAGGTCGCAGTGTTGGGTAGTATATGGGGCTTTGGTGACAAAATGGATGGCACTGTGATAGACTGCATCCAATTTGCTGAGTAGAGTGTTGGAGGCTATTTTGTAAATGCCATCGCCGAAGTCAAGGATCGGTAGGATAGTCAGTTTTACAACGGTATGTTTGGCAGCATGAGTGAAGGAGGCTTTGTTGCGAAATAGAAAGCCGATTCTAGATTTAATTTTGGATTGGAGATGCTTAATGTGAGTCTGGAAGGAGATTTTACAGTCTAACCAGACACCTCAGTATTTGTAGTTGTCCACATATTCTAAGTCAGAACCGTCCAGAGTAGTGATGCGAGACAGGCGGGCAGGTGAGGGCAGCGATCGGTTGAAGAGCATGCATTTAGTTTTACTTTCATTTAAGAGCAGTTGGGGGCCACGGAAGGAGAGTTGTATGGCATTGAAGCTCATCTGGAGTTAGTTAAGTGTCCAAAGAAGGGCCAGAAGTATAGAGAATGGTGTCGTCTGCGTACAGGTGGATCAGAGAATCACCAGCAGCAAGAGCGACATCATTGATGTATACAGAGAAAAGAGTCGGCCCGAGAATTGAACCCTGTGGCACCCCCATAGTCTGCCAGAGGTTCGGACAACAGGCCCTCCGATTTGACACACTGAACTCTGTCTGAGAAGTAGTTGGTGAACCAGGCGAGGCAGTCATTTGAGAAGCCAAGGCTGTTGAGGGTGCCGATAAGAATGTGGTGATTGACAGAGTCAAAAACCTTGGCCAGGTCGATGAATACGGCTGCACAGTATTGTCTCTTATCGATGGCGGATATGATATCATTTAGGATCTTGAGCGTGGCTGAGGTGACCATGACCAGCTCGGAAACCAGATTGCATAGCGGAGAAGGTACGGTGGGATTCCAAATGGTCGGTGATCTGTTTGTTAACTTGTTTTTCGAAGACCTTAGAAATGCAGGGTAGGATAGATATAGGTCTGTAACAGTTTGGGTCTAGCGTGTCTCCCCCTTTGAAGAGGGGGATGACCGCTGCAGCTTTCCAATCTTTGGGGATCTCAGACGATATGAAAGAGGTTGAACAGGCTAGTAATAGGGGTTGCAACAATTGTGGCGGTTAATTTTAGAGAGGTTCCAGATTGTCTAGCCCGGCTGATTTGTAGGGGCCCAGATTTTGCAGCTCTTTCAGAACATCAGCTATCTGGATTTGGGTGAAGGAGAAATGGGGGAGGCTTGGGCAAGTTGCTTTGGGGGGTGCACGGCTGTTGACCGGGGTAGGGGTAGCCAGGTGGTAGTAGATTTAAAGAAGTGAAGTAGACAAACTGCCAGTGTTTTAAAAGTTCTATGAGTGAAGAAAAAGCAGCCAACAAGTGCTCAGCATATGTGGGAACTCCTTCAAGACTTTTGGAAAAGCATTCCTCATAAAGCTGGTTGAGAGAATGCAAAGCTGTCATCAAGGCAAAGGGTGACTATTTGAAGAATCTCAAATATGAAATATATTTTGACCTAACACACTAACATTTTTAAAGTTACTACATGATTCCATATGTTATTTCATAGTTGTGATGTATTCACTATTGTTCTACAATGTAGAAAATAGTAAAAATAAAGAAAAACCCTTGAATGAGTAGGTGTTCTAAAACTATTGACCAGTAGTGTAAGTATTCAGACCCTTTGCAATGAGACTTGACGTTGATTAAACATGATTTGGAAAGGCGGGACCTTATATAGACAGGTGTGTGCGTGTCAGAGCAAAATCCAAGCCATGAGGTCGAAGGAGTTGCCCGTAGAGCTCCATGAAAAGGATTATGTCAAGGCACAGATCTGGGGAAGGAAACAAACAAACAAAAAAGTCCTCACATTTTCAATCAAAATAGATAAAGCCGAAGTACGGAGTAAAGGGTCTGAATACTTATGTAAGTGCGATATTAAAAATGTTTTGTATCATTGTTCAAATTTTTCATTTAAGTTCATTTTAGAAGCACTTAAAATAAAGGCTGTGTTTCGTGTAGGCTTACCCTGGCGTGACGTTTTGATAACCGTGTAAATTTCTCTTGGACAAGGTGACTTTTATCAATATATTCAGCTGTATTTCTTCTCAGATTTGAAAACGCTAATTAGCATCTAAGTAGACATCATGCAAAACTACAAATCCCTGCAAGCTCCTGCACATCATCTCTAGCTGACACCTTTGCTAACAGGTATTGTGTCAATTTAAAACTTGCAGAAGACAGTTCACAGAATTGCCCATTTAAATAAATGTAACCTATTTATTCATTACTACATTTAGCTAACATTAGTTAACCCAGAGATCCTTACCTTGGTCTTGATTTGTCAGTCTTGTCTAGACCATCAGAATTTGTAGTTGTTTATGATAGGCACATTAGCAGCTAATTACATGTAATTTTTGTGGGGGTAAATACAGGCAAGTATATTGATAAGTCATCTTGTCCTAGAGAGATTTACACGGTTATCAAATCGCCAGGGTAAGCCTACATGAAACGCATGAAAAATTATTAGAACTATTTTCCTGTTTGACTGCTAGGTTTTATGCATATTAGAATGTATACCATGGTACTCGATTGGTATGCAGCTACCCGAAGCTAGTGGGGTGTGGATGAGCTGAGACACGTGGTAAAATGGCAGAAAAAAGTGGAATGGGGGATTGCACAAGCCTTCTGGAAAATCTGATGGAGAAGATGGTGGACAAGGAAAAAAAGGATAAAAGTGGAATGTTTTGAGTTAATATGAAATGGAGGATCACACAACTTTTAGAAGAGCTACAGGAGGATTGTGAACGTGACGAGTGATGATGAATTAACTGCTGTGGCAGGTGCAGCGATGACCGCCGAGAATGAGCTGAGTGTAGAGGGAAGCAGTGTGGTGAGGAAGGAGCTGAGTGTAGAGAGAAGTTGAGTTGGTGAAGGTAACTTGGTGGTGATTTATTGTTTCTCCTCTGTCCAGAGGGAGTGAGCGTGATTAGGGACAAGAATTGACTTCAATTGCTCTGCGGAATTGAAAGGAGTTATAACGGGGTTAGGTTTAAGTGTTGAGGAGGAGGAGCAGTTGAAATGGAAGATTCCAGATGTCTGTGATGCCCGCCGTTTGGTGAGAGAAGACATCATCATGTGGAGTTTTGATGCAGAGTCTCTGTCAGAAAGGTAAAGGTAGGAAGTGTCAGTTATCCCGTGAGCGTTTTTGTTCCGTAAATACTACAGTGTTTTAGGTGTCAGGTTAATGGGCCTGTTGCAGCACTGTGTAGGAGTGAGATGCCTAGATGTGAGAAGAGTGCAGGAGGGCATGAGACGAAGCAATGTGTGGTATCGTGGAGAAAGTTCTGTGTTAGTTGTGGGGTAACCAATGGGGCTGGAGATATGAGGTGTCAGGTGAGAGAAAGGCAGATTGAGGTTGCCAGGGTTACAGTAGTACAGAAAGTGTAGTATGTCAAAGCAGTGAAGAGAGTGGTAGAGGAAGATGGGTACAGGGTGAGGGATCCTGAGAGGATTCCTGTGAGTAGGCAGAGACCAAGAGAGAGTGATGGGAAGAATATGTGCTTCAGCAAGGTGGGCTTTTTAGCATTTATAGCTGTGGTTGTCAATTGTACTGCAGAAATTGACAACTTATTGCTCTCAAATTTGTGTACAAATTACTCCCTTGGTGAGCTTTTCTCCTTTGCCAAGATAATCCATCCACCTGACAGGTGTGGTGTATCAAGAAGCTTATTAAATGGCATGATCATCATTACACAGATGTACCTTGTGCTGGGGACAAGAGTAGCTGAGTAGGTGCTGCCTTGGCAGCAGCTAATGGGGATCCCTAATCAATACAAAAATGCCACTAAAATGTGCTGTGTTGTCACAACACAATGCCACACTCTCAAGTTTTGAGGGAGCATGCTATTGGCAAGCGGACTGCAGGAATTTCCACCAGAGCTGTTGCCAGATAACTTAATGTTAATTTCTCTACCTTATGCCGCCTCCAACGTTGTTTTAGAGAATTTGTCAGTATTCCCAACCAGCCTCACATCTGCAGACTGCCGTGTATGGCGTTGTGTGGTTTGCTGATGTCAATGTTGTGAACAGTGCCCCATGGTGGTATCAGGGTTATGATATTGGCAGGCATAAGCTACAGACAACCAACACAATTGCATTTTATCGATGGCAATTTGAATGCACAGAGATCCCATGACAAGATCTTGAGGCCCATTGTCCTGCATTCATCCGCCGCCATCACCTCATGTTTCAGCATGACAACGCACAGCCCCATGTCGCAAGGATCTGTACACAATTTAAAATGCTGAAAATGTCCCAGTTCTTCCATGGCCTGCGTACTCACCAGACATGTGACCCTTTGAGCATGTTTTGGATGGTCTGGTACGACGTGTACGACAGCTTGTTCCAGTTCCCGCCAATATCCTGGAATTTTGCACAACCATTGAAGAGGAGTGGGACAACATTCCACAGACCACAATCAACATCAACGAATTCTATGCAAATGAGGTGTGTCCCGGGAATAGGCAGCGGCAGCTACCCACTTCTCCAGTGCTTAATTTGTAAATTGGGAAGTGCCGGAACCAAAAGTGAGCCCAAGAGGTGGTGACCTGGGGGGCTCTGAGGTACCAGAACACATTAAATGAAATACCTTTATAATAAAACCTGGAGTCTGGGGGAAAATGTGGCCTTTTGTAAATGGATTTCATGCAGTTCTACATCATTTTAGATGACTGGAGACTTTTGAAGAATCTTTTTTAATACCTCACAAATGACCAAAATGACAGGCTACTTTGACACTGACAAACTGAGAATCTCAGATCAATAAAAACGACCTTGTCTTGAATCCATGAATAGCCTAGGCCAGATGTGAGGAGAAACACATTGTACAATATGAGGAGGAAGTTATAGTCCTAAACAAGCTTTCCAGTTTCACTGACTCACCCAATGATGTGCAGCTCACTCACCGGCCAAAAGCTTCTCTCTCTTGCTTTACTTTGTAAAACAATGCTGTTTGCTCAATAGACCTATCTGGAAGTTGATAACTTGGTAACATACAGACTAGTATTTTCTTTTCAGCAGGATCCATTTGCTTTACAACCTGTGTTTTCCAGTGATTGTATTAGAAATATTGCTAAAGGCCTGTTTTGGCTGTGTGCTGTTCACTGACAGATTTGCCACACGTTCCTGACTGTAGACATGCCTTGTGATTTGGCTACACACAATCCACAGCTGGGCTATTTTATTTAAATTAGTTATTGATCCTCTGTAGCTAAATACTCCTGGTGTAGTATTGGGAATTATTTCATTTCTTTTTGAACAGACTGCAGAGTGCTGCAGCACCTCCAGCACACTTCCCACAGCTATTATTCTATTCGGAAAATTACTCTGCTTTTATTAGGATTTTTACATTACAAACAGTGGAAATAATTTTTCATGACACGAGGTAGGCTACCTGATCCTGGCAAATGGGTTCCAGAAAAAAAGACTACAAAACTGAGAGGTGCCTCCGGATCCGGCTCAAATTAAGCACCGCCCTTCTCATATAGGGCCATCCCAAGGATCCCTGAATGCATGGACGGTTTTATAAGTTTTATAACTAAACCAAGATGGACCACAGACGGTCGTTTACAATGGGAACAGATGAGTAAGTGGGCAATACCAAGCACGAGCTAGTGAGATCCTATTGGCGTGTTCTAGCACATATCTGCATATTTCTGGTAGGAAACGCTTCTGTGTATGTGCAATAACTCAATTCGACTTTGCGTTCCTTCTAAACAATTTTTTTTTACTTTTGCAAAGGGTGAAGTCTACAAAACTTAGTCCACTCTGTTCATAACAGATTTTAGTTTTGGGAGCAGAAAACTGTATTAAGATCAGATGTTTCATAGATTACAACATTTGCAGAATGTTGGCCAAAATCCATCTCGTTCCATCTTCTCTCACTGCCGGCCAGTGGGCTTCCTCTCACTACCATATTTGGTAGTGAGTGGAAACGCTAAGCGGATGCTTCACATTTATACATCCTGTGAAATATCTGTCTCATTGTTCTACCTGTGGCTGCACTGTGGTAGTGGGGGAACAGGAAGTTCCAGACAGGCACACAACATTCTTCAGAATAAAGATGCTGTACAGTCTGTTTCTGTATTACTACAGGTATGTAATAGCTTACTGTCAAACAGTGAACGTGATAACTATTTGACAAAGTCCCAAGGCTAGAAACTTTGGGTTTGTCTGAATGGATCTAAATTTCGTCAAGGTAATTTAATAATCAATTTATTTGAGATTTCGGATTTCATTTAGCATGTTATTGGTTTTGTGTAAAATTCACGACCTGGGTAAATGGCGGTGCCGACTCTGTCTGCGTCAAAGGACTTCAGTGCGGGTGCATCAGAGAGACAATTTCACGGTCTCACAAACAGTAACCTCGTACTTTATGGTTTTGTGCATTTATGTGAATTGGTGAAATCTACTATAAGTTAAGCGCACTTAAGTTGTGCACCCTAATTTAAAGCGTCTACTTTGTCTAATTTGGATGAAGTCATGTTTTGTTGTCAATGCTTAGCGACCAGATCTATTGAAATGAGATCAGTGCTTGACTTGGACAGGAGTTCACCAGAGCTGAGTACCGGCACCTCAAATTTCTACTGTTTGAGCTCATGTTTCTCTTATAGAATATTAGTTCAACAGTATTGTGGAGCTCCTGCACCTAAATATAAACAGTACTGGCACCTATTTCAGTCCAAGTCATGTGGTGAATTAGATAATTGAACAAGAAGAAATATAATCTATTTTTAGAGAATAAAGTAAGTTCTGGAACTGTCAAGACAATAACTTGTCTGTTTCTCATTGTTACTACAGGCCGACTCAGATTAAGTCTGAGTCCGGTGACATCAACAGTGAGGACAGACCCAGCCTGCCTCTCTCCTTCCACACTGAGTTCAAACCTACAGTCACTGGGTACTGATTGTGATAGTGGAGCCCAGTTTGCACTGGAGGATCCAGAGATGGCATCAGTGAAGCTGGAAGACTGCAGTCAAACACTGGAGCTGAATGTCAACATTAAAGATGAAGAGGAGGAGAAGATTGGGGAATCTGTTTCTCATGGTAAGCACAGGTTCTGTCTAAGTGTGTTGTTCGTTCCAACTTCCCACTGTGTATGAAAAGTTGCTATAGAACTGTTTCATGATGAACTGTTTCAATGAGAAGGTAGATGTTATTTCATGCTACTGACACTTGCATGGTTTGATACCAGTATTGCCAGCATTTGTTTTATTCACTGGGCTATCTGGAGTCTTCAGAGAGTAGACTAAAGAAGTGAAGTAGACAAGCTGCCAATGTTTTTACATTTCTATGAAATTAGTCTGTGTAGTTACTAACCCTTGTGATAGTGAGTAGAGGATGACACGCCCCTTTTTAGCTTTCAACTCTTACCCACTTTTAGAGTAGTTTTATTCCCCTTTTGTATTGTACAGCCTACTGGTATGAATACATATGTCACCCGGTACAGCCAGGTTCCAAGGTTCCTGCTTTCTGAGTTTTTCATAGCCACTGTGATTTTAGGCTGGATTTCTGTAAAGCACTTTGTGACAACTGCTGATGTAAAAAGGGTTTTGTAAAATAAATTTGATTGACATGCACAGTACCAGTAAAAAGTTTGGACACCTACTCATTCAAGCCTTTTTCTTTCTTTCTACATTGTAGAATAATAGTGAAGACCTCAAAACTATGAAATAACACATGGAATCATGTAGTAACCAAAAGTGTTAAACAAATCCAAATATATTTGAGATTCATCAAAGTAGCCATCCTTTGCCTTGATGACAGTTTTGCCAACTTTTAGCATTCTCTCAACCAGCTTCATGAGGTAGTCACCTGGCATGCATTTCAATTAACAGGTGTGCCTTAAGTTAATTTGTGGAATATCTTTCCTTAATGCGTTTGAGCCAATCAGTTATGTTGTGACAAGGTAGGGGTGGTATACAGAAGATGGCCCTATTTGGTAAAAGACCAAGTCCATATTATAGCAAGAACAGCTCAAATAAGCAAAGAGAAACGACAGTCCATTACTTTAAGACATGAAGGTCAGTCAATCCGGAACATTTCAAGAACTTTGACAGTTTCTTCAAGTGCAGTCGCAAAAACCATCAAGCGCTATCATGAAACTGGCTTTCATGAGGATCGCCACAGGAAAAGAAGACCCAGAGTTACCTCTGCTGCAGGGGATAAGTTCATTAGAGTTACCAGCCTCAGAAATTGCAGCCCAAATAAATGCTTCAGAGTTCAAGTAACAGACACATCAACAGTTCAGAGGAGACTGTGTGAATCAGGTATTCATGGTCGGATTGCTGTAAAGAACCCACTACTAAAGCACACCAATAAGAAGAGACTTGCTTGGGCCAAGAAACACGAGCAATGGACATTAGACCTATGGAAATCTGTCCTTTGGTCTGATGAGTCCAAATTTCAGATTTTTGCTTTTAACCGCCGTGTCTTTGTGAGACGCAGAGTAGGTGACCGGATGATCTCTGCATGTGTATTTGCTACCGTGAAGCGTGGAGGAAGTGTGATGTTGTGGCGGTGCTTTGCTGGTGACACTGTCTGATTTATTTAGAATTCAAGGCACACATAACCAGCATGGCTACCACAGCATTCTGCAGCGATACGCCATTCCATCTGGTTTGGGCTTAGTGGGACTCATTTGTTTTTCAACAAGACGACCCAACACACCTCCAGGCTGTGTAAGGGCTATTTGACTGAGAAGGAGAGTGATGGAGTTCTGCATCAGATGACCTGGCCTCCTCAATCACCAGACCTTAACCCAATTGAGATGGTTTGGGATGAGTTGGATCGCAGAGTGAAGGAAAGCAGCCAACAATTGCTCAGCATATGTGTGAACTTCAAGACTTTTGGAAAAGCATTCCAGGTGAAGCTGGTTGGGAGAATGCCAAGTGTGCAAAGCTGTCAAGGCAAAATTCAAGATATTTTGATTTGTTTAACACTTTTTGGTTACATGATTCCATGTGTTATTTCATAGTTTTAATGTCTTCACTATTATTATTCAATGTAGAAAATAGTAAAAATAAAGAAAAACCCTTGAATGAGTAGGTGTGTCCAAACTTTTGACTGGTACTGTATATTACACCAACTGACTGGTTCTTCTGATGTTCACACAGGAGACCATGTTGAGACATTCACTACATCCAGAGAGCAACAGCAGGAAGATCACAGAGCTAAGAGGTCTCACCAATGCCCACATTGTGACGAGATTTTCCCAATTCTATCAAAGTTAAAAATACACCTAAAAATACACACAGGAAAGAATATGTATTTTTGCACTGACTGTGAGAAGAAGTTCACAACATCAAAGGCTATGGCAGTTCATCAGAGAGTACACACAGGAGAGAAGCCTTACTCTTGCTCTGACTGTGGAAATAGTTTTTCTCGACTGGGTGACCTAAAAATACACGAACGTATACATTCAGGAGAGAAGCCTTACTCCTGCTCTAATTGTGTTAAATGCTTCACAACATCAGGTAAGCTAAAAGTTCATCAGAGAACACACACAGGAGAGAAGCCATACTCCTGCTCTGACTGTAGAGCGAGTTTCTCTCAACTGAGCCACCTAAAACAGCATGAACGTATACACACAGGCGAGAAGCCTTACTCCTGCTCTGACTGTAGGAAGACTTTCTCTCAATCGAGCCACCTAAAACAACATGAACGTATACACACAGGAGAGAAGTCTTACTCCTGCTCTGACTGTGGAAAGTGCTTCATAACATCATCTGAGCTTAAAGTTCATCAGAGAACACACACAGGAGAGAAGCCTTACTTCTGTTCTGACTGTAGGGTTAGTTTCTCTCAACTGGGAAACTTAAAACAACATGAACGTATACACACAGGAGAGAAGCCTTACTCCTGTTCTGACTGTGGGGCGAATTTCTCTCAACCGTGCAACCTAAAAAATCATGAACGTATACACACAGGAGAGAAGCCTTATTCCTGCTCTGACTGTAGAAAGAGTTTCTCTCAAATGGGCCACTTAAAAAGACACCAAAGTATACATAAAGGAGAGTAGCCTTAATACTGCTGACTGTGCAAAATGTTTTAAATCATCAGCTGAGCTAAACGGTCATCAGAGATCACACACAGGAGAGAAGCCTTTCTTCTGCTCTTAATGTGGCAAGAGCTTCTCCCGATTGGGCAATGTAAAAACACACCAACGGCTACACACTTGAGAGAAGCCTCATCCGTTCTCTCAAACCAGCTGAGATTAGTCACCACTTAATTCTCATCTCATAAAATAATTGGCAACGTTGAATTGGATCAAATGAAGAAAGTGTAGAACACAATTTTAATCCTATTGTATCTCACTGTGAGAGAACAATGCAGAGGACAGGGAGCGTTATAAAATGTTAGCCTCTCTTTACTGATCAGTGTGCACCTTGTCAGTTTTGCTGTGTTCTTTTTAGCTTCTACTGTTTTTATTCACATTTTCAAACAGCCATTTACATTTTCCAACTGAGCTATACATGTGGGTGAGGTTTTTTCTCATCTGAGTAGCCTTGTTTCACTGCCAAAAATACAATTAAACCATCTAGTGTTCAGCGAAATAACAACACAATGTCAAATACAGGTAGCCTAGTCAAATAATTTACATCCAATCGCGTTAACCGTTACTATGTATAAAAGCAACAGATACCATTAATAAGAAGAGACTAGAAATGTCTTATACAGTGAGCTACCGAGTGGCTAGGACAGGCAAACACCATACTATTGTGGAGGACTTCATTCTTCCTGCTTCCGCAGATATGTCTGGGGGAAAAGGCCCAAAAACTTATAGTTTCACGATGCATCAGTGACATGCAGGAGATGTTTTGAAACAATTACTGCTTCGCATACAAGCCAGTGAATTCTATGCATTACAGCTGGATGAGTCAACAGACGTGGCGTGCATGGCACAGCTCCTGGTATATGTCCATTATGTTTTTGGGGGGTCATTTTAAGGAAGACATCCTCTTCTGGAAACCAGGACAATAGGAGATTATATTTTTAAAGTACTGGACAGCTTTGTGACATCAAATGGACTTTGGTGGTCAAGATGTGTTGGTATCTGTACTGATGGCGCGAAAGCCATGACATGGAGATATAGTGGAGTGGTAACGCTGGTGCAAGCAGTTGCTCCCGACGCTACTTGGGTACACTGCAGCATCCACCGAGAGGCTCTTGCTGCCAAGAGAATGCCTGACAGCTTGAAAGATGTTTTGGACACTACCGTGAAAATGGTTAACTTTGTTAAAGCAGGGCCCCTGAACTCTCGTGCATTTTCTGCACTATGCAATGATATGGGCAGTGACCATGTAACGCTTTTACAACATACAGAAGTGCGCTGGTTATCAAGGGGCAATGTATTGACACATTTTTTTTAAATTGAGAGAGTTATCTTTACTGACCATAATTTTCACTTGTCTGACCGCTTGCATGATGAGTTCCTCACACGACTGGCCTATGTTTTTTCTCGCCTGAATGATCTGAATCTAGGATTACAGGGACTCTACGCAGCTATATTCAATATGCTGGACAAAATTGAGGCTATGATTAACTTCTTATGGCTGCAACTGGCAGCACTGAGTAACCTGGAAGAGGTGGCCATTTCAAACGGCCTCCTACTCAAATCTTGCTCGTACAATATGAATATTATTATTCTTTTTGGATAGAAAACACTTTCTAGTTTCTAAAAGAGTTGGAATTATTTCTCTGAGTGAAACAGAAGTCCTTTTGCAGCACTTTTCCTGACCAGGAAGTGAAATGTCAGAAATCTATGCTCTTTTCAATCTGATGCCTATACATGGTCTTAACATCTAGGAGTCATCTTTGGATATATGTGACCATATCATCGTAATGTATGTTTTTTCAATATAGTTTAATCAGATTATTGAAACTTTATTCGGGAGTTTTGCCGTGTTCCGTCGTATGACTGTGTTTACGTTGGGCCACGGCTACTGGAAATGCTAAATGAACAGGGATATTTCTCATTCTGAAACGAAACAACGACTCATCTGGACAGAGGACGCCTGTTTCAACATTCTGATGAAAGATCAGCCAAAGTAAGACTCATTTTATGATGTTATTTCATATATCTGTCGTGCATGTGAACGGGTCGTGGGCGCCCAAATGTGTCTCTCTATTGTGGCTACGCTAATATAGCGATACATTTTGTTTTCGCTGTAAAACATTTAATAAATCGGAAATATTGTTTGGAATCACAAGTTGCCTATCTTTCAATTGCTGCAAACTATATATTTTTCGGAAATGTTTTATGATGAGTAATTAGCTATTTGACGTTGGTGTCTGTTGGTGTCTGTAAATATTATGGCTGCTTTCGGTGCACTTTCTGATTTGTAGCTGAAATGTAAAATATGATTTATACCTGAAATATGCAAATTTTTCGAAAAAAAATATGCTATACAATAAATATGTTATCAGACTGTCATCTGATGAATTTGTTTCTTGGTTAGTGGCTATTTATATCTTTATTTGGTCGAATTTGTGATAGCACCTGATGGAGTAAGAAACTGATGGAGTTAGAAAAGTGCTGTCATTTGCTAACGTGGTTAGCTAATAGATT
The DNA here is from genome assembly GCF_016432855.1 of Salvelinus namaycush. NCBI lineage: Eukaryota > Metazoa > Chordata > Actinopteri > Salmoniformes > Salmonidae > Salvelinus > Salvelinus namaycush. The sequence goes on along the minus strand of NC_052346.1, from coordinate 21,731,521 downwards.
TACATATTTTGTCTTCCCTGTAAAACATTTTAAAAATCGGACATGTTGGTTTGATTCACAAGAAGTTTATCTTTCATCTGGTGTCTTGGACTTGTTAATGTGTGAAAGTTAATTATTTTTAAAAACTAGCTTTTGAATTTCGCGCCCTGCACTTTGAGCTGGATGTTGTCATATTGTGGGCGGTGTCGGGCTTGCAGCCCAAACAGGTTAAGAAGTTGGAGCTCTTCTCCGTCTGCATTAACAAGAACAACACAGGTCTTTCCATCATTGTATAATTTTTTTTTGTGTGCGAAGAACTCAAGCTTACAGACAAATGTCAAATGTGATCTTGCGAAGCACCTGAGTGAGTTGGGTGTGCAATTACGCATGTACTTTTCTGAAACGGATGACACAAACAGCTGCATTCATTATCCTTTTCATGCCCTGCCTCCAGTCCACTTACCAATATCTGATCAAGAGAGCCTCATCAAAATTGCAACAAGTGGTTCTGTGAAAATGGAATTTAATCAGAAGCCACTGCCAGATTTCTGGATTGGGCTGCGCTCAGAGTGTCCTGCCTTGGCAAATCGCGCTGTTAAGACACTGATGCCCTTTGCAACCACGTACCTATGTGAGAGTGGATTCTCGGCCCTCACTAGCATAACAACTAAATACAGGTACAGACTGTGTGGAAAATGATTTGAGACTCTCTCCAATACAACCCAACATTGCAGAGTTATGTGCATCCTGTCAAGCACACCCTTCTCATTAACCTGTGGTGAGTTATTCATTAACCTTTTCAATGAACAAGTAAGGTTTTATATGTAAAATGGTTAAATAAAGAGCAAAATGTATTATTATTTGTGCCCTGGTCCTATAAGTGCTCTTTGTCACTTCCCACGAGCCGGGTTGTGACGACAACTCACACTAATTTCTTATGTTTAATAAATGTATCGTATATTGTGTGTGTGTGGCTTACAATATTTGAGAGTGCGCTGACCCTGGTGCTAGAGGGGGTACGCAGCTGGAGGTTGAATGTTTGAAGGGGTACGGGACTATAAACATTTTGGGATCCACTGGTTTAGATAATCCCAGTTCCTGCTGTGTCATGCTGATGAGAAAACCAGGGTATGGAGAAAACCATGAGTACATGCATCCATGCCGTGTGTCAGCATTGCGGGCTGGTGGTGATGGTGTGGGGTGAGTTTTCATGGAACACATTGGGCCCCTTGATAAAAGTGGAGCAACATTTGTTTGCCACAGGATGTCTAAACATCATTGCCAATCAGGTGCATCCCTTTATGGCAGCAATGTATCCAGCTGCAAAATTATTATTTTCAGCAGGATTATGGCCCATGCCACAAGGCTTGTCCAGGAATGGTTCCACGAACATACGTGAATTCAGCTTACTGCAGTGGCCTGCCGAGTCACCAGATCTCAATCCAATTGTGCATCTGGGAGGAGATGGAAGGAGCTATTCGGAGTAGAAATCCACTCCCAGCCAATCCGACACAACTGTGGGAAGCATTGGAGTCATCATGGCCCAGCATCCCTGTGGGTTTCTTTCCACACCAGGTGGAGTCCATGGCCTGACGAATTGAGGCTGTTCTGAGGACAAAGGGGATTGCAACTCAATATTAGGAAGGTGTTCCTAATGTTTTGTACAATCAGTGCAAAAGGAAAGTGTTCAGACCCCTGGACTTTTTCCAAATTTTGTTACGTTACAGCCTTACATTTTATTATATTTAAATTTGAAATAATCCTAAATCTACACACACACCCATAATGACAAATCGAAAACATTTTTATTGTTGTTGCAAATAACAAATAAGTATTCATACCCTTTGCTATGAGACTCGAAATTGTTCTCTGGTGCGTCCTGTTTCCATTAAGTATCCTTGTGATGTTTCAACAACTTGATTGGAGTCCACTTGGTAAATTCAATTCAAACAGGCACACACCTGTCTATATAAGGTCTGATAGTTGACAGTGCATGTCAGAGCATGGTGGCAGCATCATGCTGTGGGTATGTTTTTCAACGGCAGGGACTGGGAGACTAGTCAGGATCGAGGGAAAGTTGAACGGAGCAAAGTACAGAGAGATCCTTGATGAAAACCTGCTCCCGAGTGCTCAGGACCTCACACTGGGGCGAAGGTTCAACTTCCAACAGGACAACGACCCTAAGCACAAAGCTAAGACGATGTTTGCAAAAATGTCTAAAAACCAGTTTTTGCGTTGTAATTTTGGGGTATTGTGTGTAGATTGATGAGGGAAACAAATATTTAATAGATTTTAGAATAATGCTGTAATGTAACAAAATGTGGAAAAAGTCAAGTGGTTTCAATACTTTTTGAATGGACTGTATCAGATAAAGATGATGTGGTGATCAGTTTTCAGCATTAGTTTCGGTGGATTATTTTTATATTACCAAACACGTTTTGTTTAATGATTAACAGGCTATTAATTGACTAGTGTTTATTAAATTGTCTTTTAATGCAAGATTCATTGTTTTAGTCATTGATTAATTTAATTTAATAACTGTTGAAGTTAATTGATATGTTTGTACATTAATTTGTTCTGGGCAACATATTCTCTTGTGAATAATTTTAAATGAAACAAACTGTTTTAAATGATATGGTGTCTATATATGAACCAAATTTGATCCTATTCACATTCTCATAAACAAATGGCCTACACTGTGTACATACAATTGTTGATATCCGATGGTCATTCTTATGGTGGGTTGCAAAATGCAGGATCCTTCAAAGTTGAACCCACCAGAGGGGGACTGTCATGACTGGCCTGTGAGGATCAGGTTACAGTGGATCCCGGTTCTACAGAGAGATCTCTCCCTCCCGAAGACGGGGAGAAGTATAGAGGGATTGATGGGGGGTTTATGACCTCACGTCCATCGTAAGGCAACAGCCCAGCTCCATTCTGTTCTCTAATGTGAGAGACTGGAATGTCTGTGTGCCTTAGGAAGAGTTTACATCCCAAAACTACAGAACATCAAATAAATGGACTTTGGGACATGTATAGTTGATCAACCAAATGGTGGAAACAATGATGGATGGAATATGAAAATGAATGTCTATTATGATGTTTTTAAAAGTGAAATGAGGATGTTATAACGAAAACATTAACTTGAAGAGTTTTAATAATGTATATGTGATGTTTACATACTTTGTTGTGTAGAAAATACCCAGATGAAAGAGAATGTTTTGGTGATGATAAGACTGTGATTTTAGTTGTCCAAACGAGATCATAGTAAATCCTAATGCCTTGCCTTGTAACTAGCTACGCCCCAGGGAACCCAGAGAGTGTGTCATAAAGATGGAAACGCCCCTTTCTACTCTAGGGTATAAAACATGAGTAAAGAATTTACATATCAGACTAAGTTAACCACACGCTGCAGCCGAGGTCTACGGCTAGTCGTGACCCCGAAACGCAACACGAGGTTGAAGACAAAGTAAATCTCTGAACAATCAAGTTTATGGTGGAGTAGCTATTCTAAGTACTGTATCTAGGAAGTTGAATTTAAGCAGGACCATCCGGCTATTCTTTTCAAGTCACCGGTTGTCTACACGGCCCTCTTACCAACGCCGGGAGCATCGACACGGCTGATTAGCCTCCTCAGAAGCCCACTCTCACAGAACGAGTGCAAGGAAACTGACAACTAAGAGAAAGGACATTGTGACATCGTTTGGAAAATCAGAGATTTATACCTGAAGACAAATGAACAAGGCGTTGGCCAAACCTTTCCCACTAAGCGGAACTCGACCCACAAAGAGATACCCAACGGAGACCTTCAACACGTAAATACATGCATTACACTTTTTACCCATAACAGGGGCAGTTCAGGGCAAGGTGTTAGTGCTGAAACTAAGCATAGTTTACAAATGTATCCAAGTGTTGAATTTGTCTCTGTCTCTCTGTGTGTGTGTGTGTGTTTAAATCTCCATCTTGTGTTGGTCCACTAGGGACCTGTTGCCATTGTATGTAAGTTCTAACCAATAATCTAGACTGTTTGTGTATATGTGTCTTATGTTATCATTTAGCTTGTTAGTAAATAAATAATCAACTCAATTTGTGTGGTACGGAATAATTAGTGAGACCCGGGTTTGTGCAGATTTACTAATTATGCGACATTCAGAATGAGACTGAGGAAATGAATTAATTGGTGACTGCTATGAAATCTATATATTCTTTGAGTTATTTCGTGAAATGGTAACTCATTAAACAGTAACTCATTAAACAAACTTCCCGTGGTGCTCCAGGTTACGGAGTTAATTGTTACAGGATTAATTTAATCACGTAATAATAAACAGTTAATTATACGATAAATAGCATGTCATCACATTAACGATAACGTCACGACATGTTGATGCACCCGTGCGAGGAATCTAATATAAAACTAGGCCTCACTGTTGAATTCAGTCCATAGGAATTGTGTAGCAGGTTACTCATACACCAATCAGGATTATTGTTGAGAATGGTGTGTGTATGTGCTTTTTCTTTTTCACCCAGATACTAGTGGAGCGAGATTGACTCGTGTTGTATATCTGACACAAATCAGTGTGTAGGGGATTTACTGAATGCTTTGAGCTAGGGCATATGTACCAGCCGATGCAGACATTCTGAGAAAAATACTAGTTGGGCCCAATGTAGTGTTATTTCTGTCTACCACGTTCAGGAGCGAGTGGACTTGGTCATAATTAATTTCTCGAGTGTGGACATAGGGCCAGCCGATTTTAAAATTTGAGTAGATATTGGCTTGACCAAGCTATTAATTATCTGTGTCTCGCGTTTTCATTGGCGCGAGTAGACCAACGGTGTATTTGTGTTTTCCGCATGTTCCGGTTAACCGCAAACAATATTTCTGAAAGGTTGAACGTGAGACGTCAGTCACTTAGTAAACCCGTTCTCTTGTTGGAGGGGACTTTTGTTGTGCGGAGTCTTACTTTCCAGCACAAGTGAAGCTAAGCATTGCACCAAATGCTAAGCTAACAAGGGGGAGCAGACATTTTTGTTTTCCGCTTTGTTCAAAGTGAAATCCCGCGCCGTGCGGGAATCCCATGTGATTTCAACTTGTGCTATCAGTGACCTCTGGTGGTGAAGAATCGCCAGTAATTGTTTTTAAATAATTCAGGTTACACTATATGATATGATTTTCAACTTTCTACATTAACTTAGATTAAGCAGCGTTTTTAGGTTAACTTCTCTGTGCTACGGATCCCTTTTACGGGATCACTTTCCTAAACAACCGCTAGAATTGCAGGGCGCCAAATGCATAAATATTACTAAAAATATTTATAATCATGCAATCACAAGTGAAATATACCAAAACACAGCTTAGCTTGCTGTTAATCCACCTATCGTGTCAGATTTTGAAAATATGCTTTACAGCGAAAGAAATTTAAGCTTTTGTGAGTGTATCAATCAATGCTACAACAGCTAGCCCCAAATTAGCATGGTCACAAAAGTCAGAAAAGCAATAAAATTAATCGCTTACCTTTGATAATCTTCGGATGTTTGCACTCACGAGACTCCCAGTTACACAATAAATGTTATTTTTGTTCGATAAATATTACTTTTATAACAAAAAAACACCATTTGGGTTGCGCGTTATGTTGAGAAAACTACAGCCTCGTTCCGGTCCTGAAAGGAAGATGAAAATTCCCAAACGTATCAGATTAAAAAATATTACAAAAAATATTTATAATCATGCAATCACAAGTGAAATATACCAAAACACAGTTTAGCTTGTTGTTAATTCACCTATCGTGTCAGATTTTGAAAATATACTTTACAGCGAAAGAAATCCAAGCTTTTGTGAGTGTAGCAATCAATGCTAGAACAGTTAGCTTATATTAGCTTGGTTAGCTTGGTCACGAAAGTCAGAAAAGCAAAAAAATTAATCGCTTACCTTTAATAATCTTCGGATGTTTGCACTCACGGGACTCCCAGTTACACAACAAATGTTCTTTTTTATCACAAAGAACCGCCATTTGGGTTGCGCATTATGTTCAGAAAACCAAAGCCTTGTTCCGTTCGACAAATTCCAAAAAGTATCCGTAATGGTCGTAGAAACATGTCAAATGTTTTTTATAATCAATCCTCAGGTTGTTTTTAACAAACATAATCGATAATATTTCAACCGGACCATAACCTATTCTTTAAGAGAGAAAAGGAAAATGGGGAGCCCCTCTCTCGCGCGCAGGAACTATAGAGAGATTAAAGTAGATGTCACGCGTCAAAATATTGATTGATGACCCTAAGTCCAGCTGTCAAAAAAATGATTGATGACCCTATGATCTGCTGACGTGTGCAAGCCCTGGTTTTCCTGTCCTGACCCCCCTTTTGGTTTGATGGGGGGCGTGGTTTATGACCTTATGAATGGGGGCTCCTGCTTAGAGTGTGTAAAAGCGTTTTATGCTGTTTTTGAATTTGTCCTGCTGTTTGATGGCCTGTGTCCTGTTGGGGGCTGGGTTGGGTGGGGGTGTGTGTGTGTGCTGAACATTTCAAAGAGTAAGGCCTATTTTATAGCTTATAGCCCTCCGGGGTTGTTGTCTAGGAAACACTAATGTCAGGGAGGGTATTGGGCTTTGCAACAGCCATATAAAGCCTCTGAACAAGCCCTGTTTAAGACTGTACAAGCTCTTAAACATAACCATGGAATTTGGGATCAGTGCCAAAGCAGTGATGACTGTAACAACTGAAGCGGGCCTTAGGGTTGCCCATAGAGCAAGGGCCAAGTATCAACCCGCAATATATGATGCTCCAAAAAAACGTTTTTTAAATGTGTATAGAACCCAAATACCGCCAGCAAATGCGCTGAAAGATCAAGTGTTGATGTCTAATGGCCAGCTGTGGGGGTATCGGTTTGATTACCTGGCCTGTAGAGTGACCCTCTATACGGTAGCTGAAGGAGAAGAATATACAGACCAGACTGTAGGCTTGGACTATGGTGTTGAAGACTGGTCGGTTTTTCGCAAGGTTGTGTGTCCTGAACTGGGCCTTATCACCAAGGGGTATAGTGTGTTCACGGGCCACGAGACCCGTTGGGAAGGTACCCCTGACTCCTCAGGACGAATATTTCACAGGGTGAAAATCCAAAGACAGAATGGCCGTCCGTGCGGCTGCGTGGAGTTCTATATCGGCACCGAGGAAATCCGAAACCAAAACCTTAGGGAGGGTGGCCTGACTGGTGATTACCGACTGCGTCTGCTTATTCCTTTTAAAAGTTGGGATGTAATGGAATTGAACATGTTGCAGGCTTTGGATGCTCTCTTTGTACAGAGCCAACAGCGGCAGAGCCTTGTTCATTTAAAGAAGTGCATAATATATACGAATCGTAAAGATTACGATTCAAAAGAGCCTCAAGAAGATACAGCGTCAGAAGAAAACTAAGTAAGCGGATGCTTTAACCACGCCCAGATCCCCAAAGGCCTGGTTCTACAATAAAAAGAAAAAAGCAGACAGTTCTTCATTTCATCATACACCATGGATATCCAGACCATCTACGAGGACTCCGCTACGTCATGGGGGCCCGACACTAAGGACTCAATGCCACGAAGCCCTACACTCTACTCCCCCCTGGCAAGACCCGAGACACCCCCTACATTTACACAACCTGAGGATGTGTTTGATGGGGTGGCCAGTACTATTTTTGTGGACACAATCAAGGCCTCTGTAGCTACACTTTTAGACGTGGTGATTGGCGAATATATACGAGAAAAATGCATCGGCTGTGAGATCAATCATCCCAGCCAGCGTCGTCATCCTTGCCTCTACGACCCTCCTAGATACTACTTTTTCAATCATTTTGAGGAGCTGGTGAAAAGACTGTGGTCCTGCCGGTTTATACCAGCGCTGGTCATCGCCCTGGAGTCTATGGGGCTTGTGCCGTCTATCCCTAGAGTTTACGGGGTAACCGAAGCCTTCCTACATGAACTGAAGGAGGCCATCTTCATCCACGAGAAACTCAAAGAAATCCGACACACCCTGGTGGACGACAACAAATACAGGGAAGCTGTGGTGGCTGATGTGATGCTTTTCTGGCTCAATAAATCCCAAGAGACCGAGTGACATTTTGGTTATTTAGACGTAAAGCTATGGGTAACTATGTGTCTACGATGTTGGAGCGAATAAATACATTTTTTCTTTTGAGAGACCTTACAAATGTTATGCATCAGATTATTGAAAATAAAGTGAACAATGTATCGTTCTACACGACACACAATACCTGGGCTAATGTAGAGCGTTTGCTGAAAATGGAACAAATCATGAATCATGTACGACATACGGGGGCGAGTATGCAATGGACGCAAATGGTATCAAGAATTGTTGATGATTCTGAAGAACTAGAAATAACGTTGGCTAAGATTTTACATTATTTGTTTGAACCACCATTTAATGTGAACGTGTATCATATTTGTTGTTTATATACTTATATATCCGACGTGTGTGTTTTAAAAATTCAGCGACACAAACCTGTAAATCTAAACCATATATACAGGGTGTTGCATGCTGTGATTGTTGAGAAAACTGGGACTTGTATCTTGCAACAAATCCTGAATTGGTTGTATACGTAATACAAGGTGTTAAAAAATAAAAATTCACAAACTGAAATGTTGTCGTTATTTGAAAGTGGCTCATTAACGTTATTGTAACTCAGAGAGGCAAGAAGGATGGCTGAGCAGCTGTTGAAAAACATTTATTATAATCCCGCTAACCCCGGGTCTTATGGTGGTAAAGAGCGTTTACAGAGAGCTATAGCCGAAGAAACAGGTAGCCTGTTAAGCGATGCTAAAGTGAATGAGTGGTTATCAGAGCAGGATGCCTTTACTCTCCATAAACCTGTAAGAAAACAATTTCCAAGAAATAGAGTTTTTTCTACGCATCCCTTGGCCCAATTTCAGGCGGATCTATGTGACATGCAGGCCCTCGCAGATAAAAATGATGGAAATCGCTACATGCTAACGGTTATAGATATTTTCTCTAAAGTAGCCTTTGTAAGGGTGTTAAAAAATAAGAGCGGGGCCGAGGTAACCCGGGCCTTTGACTCGATCTTGAAGGCCGGAGGCGCCCCCAAGAAAGTGCAGACTGATGGAGGAAAATAATTTTTTAATAAGACATTTCAGAAGCTTATGAAGAAGCATAATATAATACATTTTGCTACAGGTTCTGATTTGAAAGCTTCGGTTGTGGAACGCTTTAATAGAACGTTGAAGGAGCGGATGTGGAGATATTTTACAGCTCACAACACACATAAATATATCGATATAGTTCAGGATTTAGTACAGGGTTACAACAACAGCTACCATAAGAGTATACGTATGAAGCCCTCTGAGGTGTCTTCTGAAAACTCTTTTCAAGTCTTTAAAAATATGTATGGTTTGTTCCCCCTTCTCCGTAAGAAAAAAATGAACTTTAAATTCACTGTGGGTGACTTGGTTCGTATATCTAAGCTGAGGGGTGTTTGACAAAAAATATGAGCAAGGTTACAGCGATGAGTTGTTTACCGTTACAGAATGTCTGCCACGCATACCCCCTGTCTACAAGTTAAAAGATTATGACGGGGAGCTTATAGAGGGATCTTTTTATGAGAAGGAATTACAGAAGGTCCAGTTGGGTAAAGACAAAGTCTTTCACGTGGAGGAGATTCTAGATCAGAAGAGAGAAAAGGGTAAATAATGGTTGCTGGTCCGCTGGAAAAACTGGCCCCAAAAGTTCAACAGCTGGGTATTGGAGCACGATATGGTTGAGGCAACTGGGGGGGTTAACTTAAACCCACAGTCATGATAACTAGCTCCTCATTCTCGTGTACACAGGAGTGCATCATGGAACACAGCGGCTTCTACCTGACTCTCCCCAGTAATGCGTCTGCACATATATACCGTAATAATCAGAGTTCGAATTATACAACCAATTTTCCAAAGCCTATAGAGTTATCAGAGGCTTGGGAAGTAGGTCTCAGCGAGATTACATACCCCCATAGTTGGTATAATATCAAGGATAAGGACCGTGATTTCTATTGCAAAAAGTTATCGGAACCTGCGAAACTTATTAAGCTTAAAAAAGGTTTCTATAGAACCGTCGACAGGATCGTCTCAGAGTTGAATGAACACCTAACCCTGAACAAGATGGAAATATTCCTATTCTACAACCCTATCCATAAAAGGATACAAATCTCAGGGCCTGCTAACGGTGGTATAAAGACCAGCGGTAATTTATCCTACATGTTGGGGATGGGTCCCAATAAATGGACGTATGTGAAAGATAAATTATTCCCATTCCCTGCGGATATACATGCAGGATTTTACAACATATTTGTGTATACCGACATCATAACCTATCAAAGGGTCGGAGACACATGTGTGCCCCTCCTGCGAACAGTTCATATAGACGGAAAGGATGGGGACATCGTCACTGTCAATTATGACAAGCCGCACTACGTACATGTCAGCAAGAAATATATTGAAAACATTCTGGTTGAGCTTAAAACGGATCAGAACGAAAACATTGAATTTACTTATGGTAAAACGATTGTAAAACTCCACTTTAGACCCACCAAAACCTCTCTACATATATAATATTTGGTATTATATTTATAAACATAATACAAATAAAAGGGTTATGGAGCACCATCAGCTCGACCCTAACCGTTATGTTTCATACTATGTGGATCAAGTTGGTAATGGACTACCAGGATATCATGGAGCACCGACAATGTACGGTGCGGGGATAGGGGGTATATTTCGTAACCTCTTTAGGATGGTTTTACCGTTTATGAAGAGAGGCTTCAGCATAGCCAAACCACATTTAAAATCAGCGGCTAAAAATATAGTAAGTGAGGTTGTAGCAAATGCTATGACCCGAAGGGCGTCACCAGATGTGGAGCATCAAGAAGGCTCGGGGCTTATGATATTGTCTCGAAGGCCAAAAAAGAGACCCCCTGGTTTAAGACGCAGGCCGGCACCTAAAAAGCGGAGGTTAACTGTTAAAAGAACCTCAGTAAGTCAAAGACGTGGTAAAGTGAGGAGGTCTGGACCAAAAAGAATACTAGGAAGTATTTTCTAAAAGAATAAGTGACATGGCTCTTTTACACCGCATGTCCTCTGAAGCTATAAAGACAGAACTCGATCTTTTCACGGCCCCCTTAACCCAACATTCAATAGAGAGGTCCAGTTATGTGGAGATAGCCCCTCTCTCTGCTATTACCGATAACGGGCCTATCGCATTTTTCATACCAGGCCACGGTGACAACTATCTGGACCTCAACAACACCTTGGTGCATTTACGTCTAAAAGTGACCAAAAGAGATGGGTCTAATATTGCAGGCGATGCCAAAGTGAGTCTCATTAATTACCCAGTGGCCACCATCTTCTCCCAAGTGGATGTGACTTTGGGTGAACGCCTAATCAGTCAAAGCAGCGCCACATACCCATATAGAGCCATCATGGAGTGTTTGCTAAACTACTCCGAAGACACTCTCAAAACACAATTTAGCGCCGGTTGTTTAGCAAGGATACTGCAGGAGCCGCTATGGAATCGACAGACCCTTCCACCGGTGCAAACAAAGGACTGGCGGCACGTGCTCGCTACTGCGCCGAATCTCGAGAGTTTCATTTGCTAGGCCCTATACACTCTGACATTTTCTTTCAAGAACGGTTACTCTTAAATTCTGTGGATTTAAGATTAAAATTAACCAGGGCCAAGGATGAGTTTTGCCTGATGTCTCCCCAAGACGGGGATTTTAGTTTGAAAGTGTTGGGGGCCACCCTTTTTATTAAAAAAGTGTCTGTATCTCCGGCAGTACGCCTGGGTCACTCACATGCTTTGATGAAAGGAAATGCCCTTTACCCTCTCCAAAGAATTACCATGAAAACCTTTAGCATACCTGTGGGCAGTAGAATCTGCAGTCAAGAAAACCTATTTCTAGGCCCTTTACCTAGATATGTGGTTATAGGTCTGGTTGATCACGCCTCTAATACGGGGAGTTTAGATAAAAAAAACTTTAATTTTCAACACTTCAATGCAGAGTATGTAGCTCTCTGTCAGGACGGACGTCAGGTTCCGGCTAAGGCTTTCCAACCCCAATTTAATAACAACATATCTGTGCGAGAATTTTACAATCTATTCCTAGCTACAGGGCGACATCTCAAAGATCTCTCTTTGCCTATTGACAGAAATGATTTTGCAGAGGGTTACACGTTGTATGCTTTCAATTTATCCCCTGATGATGACACCTCAGGAAATCTGTCTGTGGTGTCCCAAGGTAACCTCAGGCTGGAAATGCGTTTCCGTACACCTTTAGCCTGTACAGTTAGCATGATTGTTTATGCATGCTCTGATTCAATCTTGGAAGTGAATGCCCGAAGACAGGTCTTAGTGGATTATTATTAAGAACCTTTGAGCAAAGACATGAATACCCAAGAGTTGGAAGGGCTCATGAGCAGCTTGATTGGAAAACAATTTTGTGGAGTGTTGGCTTGTGATGAATTACCTATTGAGATATGGCCTGAGAGGCCTGCAATGTTTATTGTCAATACCCATCCTAAACACATGCCTGGTGAACATTGGCTAGCTATGACATTAGAACAGGAAGGTGGAAGAAAAATCTCAACTTTTTTTGATTCCTATGGCTTTCCTCCCGGTTTTTCACATTTCCCTAAATCTATTAAAGATGTTTTGACCCTAAACGGTTCAAAGATCTACTACAGCATCAAACAAGTGCAAGATAACCTTTCCACTACATGCGGTCAACACTGCGTATTCTACCTATGCCAAAGAGCCCGGGGAGTTTCTTTTGAAGATGTTATGTCTCTTTATAAGGATGATTTAAGAAGTAATGATAACCTGGTATCTTGTTTTGTTAGAAAATATCAAAAGTGTGCAAATGTGTGTCCTTTAAGAACGCGTAATCAAGGCGTATGCTCACGTCATATGTTTCAAGAATGCCACAAATGTTAAATTGCTTATTTTTCAAATAAAACATTTATTGAATTTAATCATAGTCATTCAAAAGTCATTTTCAAAAGTCTAACCACCCCGAGAGATCGGGATTAGGAAAAGGTCCTGAGACGTTCATGGGAGTAAATGAGTTAGCATCATCGCTTTCATATGGGGGCGGGGTTGTTGGGGCATCTTTAGGGGTGCTGTATCTCGTTAAAGGCTTTTGTTTTAAAGCTTGAATCTGTTGACGAAGCTTATGGTTGGGTACACCCGAGAGGGGAATGTTGAGGATTGCCAGGGCCTTAAGAAACTGACGCCAGCCGGGAGGCCTTCGGTCATCAGCAACCTTGTGGGCAGCCGTGGTACTTTTAAGCAAGTCCAGCATATGTGACCCCCTGACCACAGAGCCCTGAAGGATAAACTCTCCAGAGTCGTTCCAAGCAGCTATCCCCTTTGAGTCTTTTATCTTGTTCATAATGTATTTAACATTCTTCCTGTTACGTAAAGGCACATGGGTCAGTAGGTCATGCATAACTTTATCTTCAAATGGCATTTGAGCTTCACCAGACATATGATCTTCACTAGGTAAGATCGCCGGTACAGGCCTTACAGGGGCAGGGCTATCGCTAGGTTCGACATCTGTTAAAGGGTCCGGTAGGGAAAGTGTTAAATGGTTAGTCTCTCTCTCCCCTTGCTTTACCAGAGTCAAATACCTTTGCATTAGGTTTGTGTATTTTTGAATCTTATCATAGGGGTTCAATCCTTTTCGGTTCAAAACATCCTTCATGGCCGTATCCAAATCATTTCCCGCTGTTTGTCTGATATCTTCAGGACCCTGCATTTGTTTTTTAAGTCTATCCAACTCTTGTTGAGGCACCAAGTACATTTTAGTGGCCATCACACCACGTGTTCAACCCCCACGTCTGGCCGCAATAAGGCTGGTGATGAAGGGCACGGCTATACTGAGTAAAGGTAGAAGAAAACCCCCAGACTGTTGTATACTATGTCTTTTCTTTTGAAGACTGGCCCTTTTATTGGCAAAGAGTTTGATCGCTGTCTTTTGTCTCTTTAATTTTTTCAATTGGTTCAGGGTGAGTGGAATGCGTCCTTTGAGAAGATTCAAAGCAATCTCACATAGGGCTAATATGAGATCTGAAGAACAGCGACCCAAGATGGCCTTCCGTTCTTTAGCTGTAGACCCAACTAGCCTTCTCAAGAGGGGCAGGTTTCTTTTTAAACGCAGAGACATAGCGTTTACTTTTTAGGAAGGTATGCAGCAGGCCGCTCCCACGGAAACAGACCTGTACGTAGCCTAAGGTGTTCTGGAGTATTTGCTTTTAAATCCACGATTAAATAAGAAAATGGCTCTTTGGTAGCGTCCTCATAGCTCTCCATAAAGTATGATTTCCTTCCAGGGTACATCTGCTGAGCTAGAGTGCTAATTTGCAGTTTGTCTCTAGGATTTTTAAACAATACCATGTAGTTGGCATTCAAGCTAATGGTCCGGCTATTTTTACCTTGGTGAAACACATTCTGGACCAAGTAAAGCACGGACAGGTTTCTATGATGAGTATATTGGGTAAAAGCTCGTGCAATTTCGGGGTGTTCGCTACCTGCAAATAGCATATCGTCCAAAACAAGCAGATTGCTTTTATGTGGGGGGAGAAGTTCATCATCAGACAGAGAATCAGGTATTCCTTCAACAAACTTGATTTTTATTGTCTTCAATAATTCATCATACAGAGGTTGGTAACAGGAATAACACCATACAATATTGTCAGGCTTTTGAGATAACACATGTTCAGAATTCTCTAAAATACTTTTTACAAAAAAAGTTTTACCACTGTTTGAGGGGCCTGCAATTAAGGCCGAAAAGGGCAGTTTTAAACGTGGGTCAAAATCCTCGACAGCCGTCATTATATCTTAAGCTTTAAGACACACTGGGGATTGTATCATAAGTCAGTAGCCAAAGGGCAATGTGGTACCGTCAGGCATTAGACGTCTCTTGTCATAGACGACCCTGAATCTTTTAGTGAGTGGGGCGTTTCTTAGATGGAACCCCTTTTTATCCCTCACTATTTTGTTGTAGGAGCTCAAAATCTCCAAGTCACTATTCCTGTCATTTACGTAACCCTCGACCAAGCGCGTGATTGATTCCAAGTTTACACGCGGGGCATTTTCGTAGTTTTGAGTCACGCCTTTGGCTTTCAACACCACGTGATTGGCTTTAGTCCTAAACGCATAGCTTTTGGGACCACATGAGGACCATTCTGTGATATGGTCACCCTCGTCGAGTTCACTAGTTAAACCCCCAAGATAGTTGCTAAGTGGGGGGTTCCAATCCCCCGGCTTGCTTACATAGACCACAGAGTCTGTGTCGTGGTAAAGAACCCGCCGCTGAAGCTGTTCCATGAGGGTGTACAGTTCAAGTCGGCCATAGGCTGTGGTAAATGCTGCAAGAAACACATTTACATTACCCGGGGGTAGAACCCACTTTTGGTTGCGCCGCCATTGCACCAAGGCAATGTCTTGACTCAAGAATGAAAAATGTGAAATTTCGTATTGGTCCGAAAAAACAAATTCCAAAAATTCTTCCGGGTCTTTAATGATCGAAGTTGTTAGCATATTGCATTTCTGCGCTAATTTCCCCCAAAGGGAGTTCAAGTACAATTTCGAAACATTTCTTTTGGTTTTGTTGACCTCTATTCTGTCAGGGTCAAGAAGTATGCCTTCTCTGTCATGGTAGTCTTGAATGTACTTGTCTTTACTCTCTTGATCTGTGACCGATGCAGGATAGCCTGAAGCCATCTGCTTGCATCTCAAGAAGGTCTTGATGTACTCTTTAAAAAGTGTGTCTGATTTCCTGGAAAAGTTCCACACTTCAAAGATTTTGGCCACACGATACCCCTTCTCTAAAGCCTTAGAGAATTCAACGGTGACCCATACACCGGTCAGGGCTCTTTCTTGATCTAAGTCACAGGTGTCAAACTCATTCCACGGGGGGCCGAGTGTCTGCGGGTTTTCGCTCCTCCCTTGTACTTAATTGATGAATTAACATCACTAATTAGTTAGGAACTCCCCACACCTGGTTGTCTAGGGCTTTATTGAAAGGAAAAACCAAAAACCTGCAGACACTAGGCCCTCCGTGGAATGAGTTTGACACCCCTGATCTAAGTGATCACAGGGGTTTTCCTGGTTGTTGTTTTCACAGCATGTGCGACAAAGGGGAAAGAAAAGTTTTCCTTTAGACCCCTTGTAAGGCAACACAGGTATAAACAGACCCCTAGGAGGGTAGACAGTCGCTTTGATTAAACCAAAATAATTTTGAGGTATGTCAAAGTCGCTGTGAATAATTTCAGGATGCCCTATAGGATAGCATGAGGAACTCATTACATGAGGATATAGGGATGTAAAATCTACATAGCCTATGGTCTCGTCGGGTTGAGCTACATAACGCAATGTCAAAGCATTGGTCCGGCCTCCAAACAAGGCCTGTCTCGGTTCCAGGGGCTCTGGAGGGTCATATTGGGTAAGGAAGGCCTGAACATGAGGATCCGCCTTTTTGAGGGCTGTCCATTCGTGCTCCCACAAAACCACAACTTTTAACCCGTAAGTAGCCTTTAAAGAATTCAGTTTGTCTTGAAACTCTTGGTACATTTCCCCAAAAGTCTTTTGGGTTAGGACACACATGGCCTGGGGAACAAAGCATAATTTACAACCGTGGAAGAAACAACCGTTGTACTCATACACTGTCTCAACCCCGTCAAGCTGTGTGTATCCATCTACATGGTAAGGCCCAAACGCCTTCTCACCCCTATTCAAAGCATGTTGGATAAAAATATCTTTATCCTGGGCCAAGTACTCCAACCATTGAATGGAACCACTAGAGTAGGCCTTGAATTGGCGTCGGTAGTTGTCTGGCGATGGGATAGCTATAGATGCTGGAGTTAGATAGTGTGTACGATAGGTTTTCATGCACACGGATGCAATAGTTGTACAGCTCCAGGGGTCAATGCCCGCATCTTTGATTACCTCTTCTCTGAATCTGAGGCATCCTTCACGAAGTATAACAACGTCATTGTCACAGTATGATTCCATCTCTTTATGAAAATCAAAAGTGCCATGTCTTACTGTCTCGTACCACGTCATGAATTTCTCACGCTCTTTGGGAGACATTTGATCACACCCGTACATTTCGGGGGATGGATAAGATCCTATATAATGTAGATTCTCCTCAGATGTGAAGAAGTGGGGGAAATAGCCTTTGACAGAGTTTTCAAAACCCAAGGCCTCTGGCATTTGAGCCAATCTCATGGGTAAGAAGCTTAAGCTGTCAATGTATCTCTGTTTGAAGGCGGGGTCAACAAAACATAATATTTTACTCCCTTGAGCAATAACACTTGCTGTATCAAAGGGTTCAGAAGCAGATAGGAGTCATAGGCTCTAGCATTGTGAGCTATAAACGTGAAGTTTCTGTACTGGGCCTTTCTAAAATGTTTTAGAAAGAGCCGGGCACAATTGGGCCCCTCGGCCGACCACTTTTCACCCTTGAAAGTCATGGTGGATACAAAAATAGGCAAGTGAACCCCTGATTGCTGATTTGTCTCAAAATCATAAAAAACATATTTCTCTGTATGTTCATCTTCAGCCAAGGGCTGAATGTAACACTCATGTGGTACTTCTTGAAGCACTTCTGCGTCTCTGCTTTTCAAAGGCCCTTTACAGATTGGGCAATGTAGAATTCCACAAACATGGGGTTTAGGGCTGTCTATTTTAAGGTTGTAATTGCAATGACATTTTGGACATTTCTTGTTAATGTCACAACTGCTTACAGATTTACAGGCCTTGGGGTGCCATGTTTCAGTTTTGTGTTTTTCGTAACAGTAGGCCGAACGACATGTGCGGTGACAATCCTCACAGGGTGTCAAGTTTAGCGGTTGCATAGGGCAATGTTTATCCAGACATACTGAACAGTTATAACGACACGAGTGACCCCCCAGGCGTGTGTAGCCTGTATGACAGGCGGGACAAACATATGGGGCGCCTAAAAAAGCTGTGATGTTAGTTACGGCATAGTAATGCTCATTTTGCACATAAAAGTACATAGTCTTAGGATGTGGCTCTTGTATATTTTGGAACTTCAAGAGAGCGTCATTAGCCCTACTGTGGTACAAAACCACAATCTTGATATTCAGAAAGTTTTCAAATTTGACTATGTCCGAGAAAGCCACAGCATCCTGTATACCGAGACCGACAGCCGTTTGTAGCTCTTGAGCTTTCTGTAACGCTGCGCGTTCTGTACATCCTGGGCTGAGTAAGTGGGCCAGCCCTATGGCAAAGCATAGCTTATTACCAGGATTGGGAACGATTATGAGGTAGGCCCTTTTATTGCTTATGATTTCTGACTGCATTAGGCTATCGAGCTTCCTTCTCTGACCACCGCCACCTTGGGGTTGACGTATTAATTGTACTACAAGTTCGAGGGTCCTATCTGCTAGCACGTTTAAATTTGACTGAACAAGGCGGTCTAGCAGGTTAACAAATTGTTCAAGATCTGCTTCACCATTCTGTAAAATAAGCGATACACGGCTCTGCAGACTGTCTCCACAAATTTCCAACTGTAAGAGATCCCTTGGTTCGCTATAATCTCTAACTCTATCTAACAGTTCATTCAAAGTGTCCATAAGCATTACGTAAAACACAGCATATTCCCGAATCTGACCCCCCCATGCGAAATTGAAAAACTGTCGAACCTCAATATTGTGGAATTTATTTCGATACAAAACATGTACACTGCGATCAAGACCATCCCCCTCCTGATTTGCTAGACAATTGTCCAACTGTTCAAAAACATCGTATTGGGTTTCAGACTCTTCGGACATGGGTGTTAAAGGCTGGCTTAGAGGTGTAGGTGGTGCAGAATTAAACCTAGGGCTCTCGTTCTGTACACTGCGATCAAGACCTTCCCCCTCCAGATTTGCTAGACATTTGTCCAGCTGTTCAAAAACATCGTATTGGTTTTCAGACTCTTCGGATCTGGGTGTTAAAGGCTGGCTTAGAAGTGTATGTGGTTCAGAATTAAACCTTGTGCTCTCGTTCATCTGGGTAATTAGAGATATGATTGATTCGGGTATCTGTGATAACCTGTTTTCATCGGAAGGCCCTGACTCATTCATACGAGTAATAATTTCTATGAGTTCGGCGGGAATCTGGGATAATAGGTTTTCATCTATAGTCATTATGTCAATTATCCCCGAATCATTCATATGGTTAATTATATCTTGGAGCTCTGTAGGGATTTGGGCTAAGAGGGTTTCAATTGTCTCGCTTAGGTCTATAGGTGGCGCCATTTGTCTACTTAAGGATGTGTGTTCTTGTGTTTTACAGGTGTTTTTTAACGGCGGTATTTGCTTGTTTTAACCCTACTGTTTTTTAACATACGGGGAAGCTCGCTACGCCAGAATGACACATCCTGAATGTGTTGATGCTCGAGTAGAATACCCATACGGCGGTGAAGTAAAGCCTTTCGTGATCTTAAACCCTGAGTAAAAGCCTTGAAAAACCGGGCTTGGTCTATTTCAGAATCGGCTGTTGCCCCCCCAGAATTGGCCGATTCAAGAAGGTTGGCCACTTCACAAAACATCAAATCGTCTACCTCAGAAATGTCATTTAAAACTTTGAAATCATCAGTTTTCGCTGTGCTCTTGACAGGGGTCTTTGGCGGCTCCTCGTGGTCTAGATGTGTAGCTTCTTCGATGTCTTTATAAGCCGGGGAGGAGTCTGAAATAAAA
The DNA here is from genome assembly GCF_016432855.1 of Salvelinus namaycush. Classification (NCBI taxonomy): domain Eukaryota; kingdom Metazoa; phylum Chordata; class Actinopteri; order Salmoniformes; family Salmonidae; genus Salvelinus; species Salvelinus namaycush. The sequence goes on along the minus strand of NC_052346.1, from coordinate 21,711,794 downwards.
ATAATACATACAAAATAGGTTATTAACCCTAAAATATGTTAGCTAAAAATGTCAAATACATTTCAGATATAAGCCTATATATTAACAATACATTAATTAAATACCTCGGCTTTTTTGACGAGGGCTGTTCTGAAGAAGCTCGGAAAACTCTGGAACATGTCTTTGGGCAACCCGGATTACAGCATCTGCCTGGTCTGTAGCTGGTGAGCCTGAAATAAATGTTTTAACATATTCAGGCATAAAAAAAAATATATATAAATAATAAAATAATATATATAAATAATCATAATATATAATTGATTCATACCTTGTCCTTGGAACGCGGTCTCGTGAATACCGGCCAAGTAGAATTGCTCGGGTGAAGCGGAACTGTGGATCTGGGCACTGATTGTCCGTTGGTGTTTAGAAATATGGGGCGCACAGGGGGCCTGTCCCAGGGGAGTTGACCTGCCGTTTAAAGCATCTGTTCGCGGCTTGTGTGTAAAACCCTCAGGGGAGTATGGCTGAATGTTCACGTAGTCATATGTTTCGCAGAAACCGTTCAGACTCCTTATGGCATCCTTTAACCTTCTAGGCTTTATGTCCGCTGTAAACACATAAAAAAATAGCTTTTAATATAAGATGCCCAAACTTTTTGTTTTTAAGGTCTAAAAATATTTTTATGTATGGAATTCTTGGACTCACGTTTACAATTCAGGGTCGGCGTTGGGATGCAGGCAATTTGTTCCGGAGACCCTATGGCCGGTTCGAGCTCAGTTATACCTCGGAGTATCTGCGTGAATGCTTCAGAATCTATAAAACATTCAATATTAACGCTCTAATCCCTTTATATAATATTGACATGTTATACGTTAAGAATACAGGCCCTAATGCATGTTTAATATGGCTATAACATACATAATGTTCAAACAATTCCACACAACAGACAAATCTAATATAAATATATATTTATTTCAAGAACTCACCTTCCGAAAGATCCATTAGAAGTTTTTCCTAGAGGCTATTTTAACGGTTCAGTCCGATAACGATTCTTGGTGGGGTTTCTGTAGGTACTGTTTGCATCAGAACTAAACGCTGCTAACAGGGTCGCTGTTGTCAATAGAGTTTGTCCCCCCACTACCTAGAGAAAGTACTGTATGAATTCACATAGCATCGGGTTGACGTTTTTTTTAGAACTAGACCCCAGCTATATTTAACTCCTAAGATATTTGGTTCAAACAAAGGGATTTGTGTGGTTAAACCTTATTACCCCCGAGGATATTCTACAAACTAACCGTGGCGCTAGCACCTCGATGCTGGGGGTTGGGAGTTCTAGACAACGAGGGACTGATTTACTTTTTTTTTTTTTTTTTTTTAAACCCTCCAGCCTCTGTTTTAGACCCTAAAACATAAATTATGTTTTGACATGTTGTTAATGATTCGTAAGTGGCCGTAAGACAAAGACTAGCTAGAGAGAGAGCCTTGAGCGCTGACGCATAGCCATTTATGAACACACACCCCGCCCCCGTTTTCTTTGTTTTGAAACACACACACACACACACACACATCCACTCCAGCACACGCACGCACACACACGCGCGCACATGGCTTTTTCAGAAAGTTTTTTTTTCCTCAGGGACAGACTGAGCTAAGAGTGAACAAACTAGCGCGTTCATGACATGGTGAGATTCTGCTTTTAAAACCATTTATTTCATTCAAAATATTTAGTACATACATTTTATAACCGTTCATAATTATGTTCTTTTACGATGCCTTTCTTACAGATCCAGGGATTTGGTGCAACATCCCTCCATTGTCCGTGTCTAATTCTTCACCCTCAAAATGCCGGGATCTCTTGCAAGGTTCATCAAAACTGCTAAGTTTTCACTCCAGGGGTAGATCCTACGTCGGGCCTTTTGGTCGTGACTATGTCTCAAGGACAGCCTAGGCCAGCGCTTTAACTGTTCGCGATTTTTGAAGAGACTGTCCAGCTTATTCATAAGGGTTATGAAAATCGGATAATCCAACCATTTAAAACTAAACACAGGAATAAAAAAGTTTACATCTTTGCATGCTCTGGAAACTACTGGAGAATTGACAGACTTTGTAGCATTAAAAGCATCATAAACTTCACAGGCTAAAATTGTCACTTTGTTGTCAGGGCTATAGTCCATTGAAGCGATTCTTAGAGCCTTCAGGTCCCCTGCCCCCCCGAAGACCTGTTCTTCCAACGCATAGCCGGGCAGGTGTGTACCACTCAGAGCCTGTTCAATTTTACAGAGCGCCAGCCTGATCTTTAGCCATTCGCTCATCCCCAGAGCCGGAGAAAAACGCCCAGGTTTTGCCTGATACAAGGGTTTGGGGCCACTGTCTGTGAATATCTTTACCGTAGAATCCTCCGGGTGGAATATGTAAGAAATATGTCCATCACTCGTACCCAAAAATCCTTTAAAACATTCTGGAGCTTCACACAGAACTTCTTCAAGGCTTTGGTCACTGGGCGCATGACAAGCAGAGCATAACATCCCTAAAATTGGCATAGGTGGCATTTTTGTTTAATATTCAGGGGGGTTATCATGTACAGGCTTAAACAGGGATTGTTCAGAGGCTTTTATAAGGATGTGCCCCTGACATTAGTGTTTCCTAGACAACAAACCCGGAGGGCTATAAGCTATAAAATAGGCCTTACTCTTTGAAATGTTCAGCACACACACACACCCCCACCCAACCCAGCCCCCAACAGGACACAGGCCATCAAACAGCATGACAAATTCCAAAACAGCATAAAACGCTTTTACACACTCTAAGCAGGAGCCCCCATTCATAAGGTCATAAACCACGCCCCCCCATCAAACCAAAAGGGGGGTCAGGACAGGAAAACCAGGGCTTGCACACGTCAGCAGACCATAGGGTCATCAATCATTATTTTGACAGCTGGACTTAGGGTCATCAATCAATATATAAGCTATAAAATAGGCCTTACTCTTTGAAATGTTCAGCACACACACACACCCCCACCCAACCCAGCCCCCAACAGGACACAGGCCATCAAACAGCAGGACAAATTCAAAAACAGCATAAAACGCTTTTACACACTCTAAGCAGGAGCCCCCATTCATAAGGTCATAAACCACGCCCCCCATCAAACCAAAAGGGGGGTCAGGACAGGAAAACCAGGGCTTGCACACGTCAGCAGATCATAGGGTCATCAATCATTTTTTTGACAGCTGGACTTAGGGTCATCAATCAATATTTTGACGCGTGACATCTACTTTAATCTCTCTAACTATTCAGAGGACACCTGACTACTTTTGAAACATCTCGCTCATTTTTCAAAATAAAAGCCTGAAACTATGTCTAAAGCCTGGTCACAGCCTGAGGAAGCCATTGGAAAAGGCATCTGGTTGATACCCCTTTAAATGGAGGACAGACGGGCCAGGAAACACAGATTTCTTTTTTTAAATATCACTTCCGGGTTAGATTTTCTCAGGTTTTCGCCTGCAGAATAAGTATTGTTATACTCACAGACAATATTTTGACACTTTTGGAAACTTTGGAGTGTTTTATATCCTAATCTGTAAATTATATGCATATTCTACGATCTGGGCCAGAGAAAATGTCCGTTTACCTTGGGAACGTTATTTTAAGAAAATAAAAAAATCTGACCCCTAGCACTAATTAATTTCAAGTTACATTTTCAAATAGCCTAGGCAGGTATGCTTCATCAATAACATTATTTAAATTGAACAATTACATTTGTGCGCTCATTAGAGCCAACTCCCACATTACTGATCTGGTATTGTTGGAAGTCCCGCCTTTGCTGGAATCCAGTGGGATTTCAGCTTTCAGGGATAAGTGGTGGTGATGAATCGCATGTAATTACATTTTTTAAAACATTTTTATAATTTCTTGTGACAGCAACCATATGCTCAAATCAAATTTTATTGGGTCACATACACATGGTTAGCAGATGTTAATGCGAGCGTAGCGACATGCTTGTGCTTCTAGTTCCGACACTGCAGTAATATCTAACAAGTAATCTAACAATTCCACAACAACTACCTAATACAGACAAATCTAAAGGGATGGAATAAGAATATGTACATATAAATATATGGTAAAGAACACATTCTTATTTTCAATGACGGCCTAGGAACAGTGGGTTAACTGCCTTGTTCAGGGGCAGAACAACAGATTTTTACCTTGTCAGCTCAGGGATTCAATCTTGCAACCTTACGGTTAACTAGTCCAACGCTCTAACCACCTGCCTTACATTGCACTCCACTAGGAGCCTGCCTGTTACGCGAATGCAGTAAGAAGCCAAGGTAAGTTGCTAGCTAGCATTAAACTTATCTTATAAAAACAATCAATCAATCATAATCACTAGTTATAACTACACATGGTCGATGATATTACTAGTTTATCTAGAGTGTCCTTCGTTGCATATAATCGATGCAGTGCGCATTCACGAAAAATGACTGTCGTTGCTCCAACATGTACCTAACCATAAACATCAATGCCTTTCTTAAAATCAATACACAGAAGTATATATTTTTAAACCTGCATATTTAGCTAAAAGAAATCCAGGTTAGCAGGCAATTATAACCAGGTGAAATTGTGTCACTTCTCTTGCGTTCATTACACGCAGAGTCAGGGTATATGCAACAGTTTGGGCCGCCTGGCTCATTGCGAACTAATTTTCCAGAATTTTACTTAATTACGACATAACATTGAAGGTTGTACAATGTAACAGCAATATTTAGACTTAGGGTTGCCACCCGTTCGATAAAATACGGAACGGTTCCGTATTTCACTGAAAGAATAAACGTTTTGTTTTCAAAATGATAGTTTCTGGATTCAACCATATTAATGACCTAATGCTCGTATTTCTGTGTGTTATTATGTTGTAATTAAGTCTAGGATTTGATAGAGCAGTCGTTTTACCAGTTTTAAATCAATTCGATCTGAAAATGAGAGAGCTGGACAGCAAAATCAGAGAATTGGAGAAGGAAACGTTTTGAGTTAACTCAGTAGAAGTAAACAAGGAATTATTCACTCTTAAAGCTCAGTATGAAGAACCTTCCACCTCAAAGGCTGCAAACAGCTTAACTAGACTGAAACAGTCCTTGTGACAATATAGGACTACTGAAATCATATGTAACACATCATTTTTGTTAGTCTAAGGTGCAAGCATGCTTCCCATCCGAAAGAAATTGGAAGAATTATGTGCATATATTATGATGACATTTTGTGACCTATGTTTGTAAACACAGAAAGGGGTCTATGGCGTCTCAAAGTGGACATACAGCTGCCGCTTTCTTCTCTTTTTTTAAGCAAAGGTCTTTAAGGGAGTATGAGAGCACACTCGTTAGGTTCGCCTATCCTCCTTAAGAGATGACAAAAGCAGTTTTCTTTATTAAATAAATGAATATTTATAGCACATGTTTAGAGTAAATGCATCTCTAACTAAATGGAACTCCAATTAAAGGGATAGTTCAATCAAATTACAAATGTACAGATTGTTTTCATCACCCTGTATACAATCCCAATAATGTGCACGTCAACAGTGAAGTTCTGAAGATGGAGGACTTTCAGTACAGCAGTGTTCCCCAACCCTTGTCCCAAAGGGGTGTACATGTATGTTTTTGCCCTAGCACTCTCATACCTTATTCAATTCAAAGGCTTGAGTTGCTTAATTCAATCCAGTGTGTGATTGTTAGGGCAAAAACAAAAAGACGCACCTCTTTGGTCCCCTGGACCAGGATTAGGAAACACTGCAGTACACAGCAAAAAGGTGTGATGATGCAATTATCATTTAGCTAATTTGCATATAATTTTCATCATCACACTTCTTCCTCAGTTCTGAAAGTGCTCTATCTTGAAAACTTGATTGCTAACAGGAAACGTGCAACATTTTTGCCATTGTATTAACAGTGGACTAATGAACAAAATACAACAAGAAAGTTTTTTTAAATGTAAACATCCCTTTCATAGCACCTACTGCTCCATTAAAAGAGTAGTTCACTATTTGAAGGCCTGTATGTAAGATTACTAGGTTTGTATTCTGGGGACTAGGTATGTACTCAAGATTCGATGGTGTGTACTCAGGAGATTAATGTTTGATTTTAGCAGTGCCATTCTTCCACCTTCACGTCATTGGGCTTTGGTTCTTCAATGTTTTCCTGATTTTTTTGGGGGGTTGTTGATTTTTTTTGTTTAATTAACCCGGGTTAATGGAAACCTGTCTACTGATGCCATCTCTGGATCCTGCAGTGCAAACTAGGCTCCACTGTCACAATCAAGACCCAGTGACTGTAGGTTTGGAGTGTGGAAGGAGAGGCAGGCCAGGTTTGTCCTTACTGTCAATCTGTCAACTCTGGATAGGATCCCAGTTCTAAATAGAAGTCTGAGATCAACCTCCTGGTCCTCCCCTGTGCAGGCCACACCCCCTCCCATTGTTACTGTGTGTATGAAAACATTTTGAACAATGGCTGCCTAAAATGCTGTGGTGCTTACTAACACAATAGGAAAGGTTGTGGTAGATGTGGGCCATCACATGTGAGGTCACAGTTCTTTCACTCTAAACATTCATATCAATGACTCACCCTGAAATGGACCATCAATACCAGAGTTCTACAAGACTATTTACATAATCAACTGCATTTCAACAGCCTGACCCTCTATATGGTTCCAGTGATACAGTATATTAAACTCTAACAATGGGGTGTTGAAAGGGTTTGCAAGTTGGAAGGCCACCTCAATTCAAGAATGAATGACCCATGTAGTGTCACTATTGTTTGGTCACCTCACCAGACCTCCATTTTGGTTGCTCCCTGTTTCACTAATCTATCCTCTATCCTTATTGAACCATATTGAAATAACATTGTGCAATCAAACCAAGTGTATTCATAATTTTGTTAAATGAAAAGTACTTAAAACATTTTTAATTGGGTGCTCTCACTGAGTGCAAAAAGCAGGGAGGGAGGAGCCCTCCAAACAGTAATCTTTGCCTCTCTGTCATGTTGTCAACAAGGCAGCTAGGTGCATCGACCAGAAACATGCATTTCTTTTCCATAACAAAACTTTACATGCTCAAACTATACTGAACAAAAATATAAACGCAACATGTAAAGATGTAAAGAAATGTTCCACATGCACAAAAAGCTTATTTCTCTCAAATTTTGTGTACAAATTTGGTTACATCCCTGTTGGTGAGCATTTCTCCTTTGCCAAGATAATCCATCCACCTGACAGGTATGGCATATCAAGAAGCTGATTAAACAGCATGATCATTACACAGGTGCACCTTGTAAACAGCAGGGGACCCTACAGATTTGACTGATTTTAATATAACTGAAATAACTGTTTGATACATGGAACTAGGAAGCACTGAATTAAGTGACATATGTGTTGTCATGTGTAAACACGGGAGCTACTTTGTCCCAAAATGCTAATAGAATTCTAAGAATTCTTGAATTCTAATTCCCCAATAGTAAGTGGGCCATTCTTGAATTCTAATTCCCCAATAGTAAGTGGGCCATTCTTGAATTCTAATTCCCCAATAGTAAGTGGGCCATTCTTGAATTCTAATTCCCCAATAGTAAGTGGGCCATTCTTGAAATCTAATTCCCCAATAGTAAGTGGGCCATTCTTGAATTGTTGTGGCAATGCTGTCCCTGGACTGTGGCACCTTATACAACTATTCAAAATGGAAATAGACAAATACATTTTTCATTTTATTTAACTGGTTTTACATAAGGAAACATATGCAAGTCCTTTATATTGATTAACATATATTTGTATGCATTGTTGAAAAATACAGGTGGCTAGCAAAATGGCTTGCCCCTGTGGTGATGTGTAAAGGTGTAGTGACATGTTTTTGAGTAGATAAATGTAAATATATTTTGAATGCCATGATTTAAACAAAAACATTGTATTTTCTGTAAAGATAACTCAGAGGTTGACCAGCAAAAATGTATGTAGAATATTTATTTTTCATTAGTAATTCAATTACATTCATTGCAGTTATCCAAATACATTAATCATCAATGACTAAAATAGTGAATCTAGTTTTAAAAGACAATTTAATAAACACATGTATTTGTTTTATAACCTGTGTATCATTAAACAAAAACCATTTAGTAGGAATAAAAGTATCCACCCAAACTAATGTTGAAAACTGATCATCACACCATCTCTATCTGATACATGTTGTGTCTACCAGCTCATTCCCACAGAAAACTGATCATCACACCATCTCTATCTGACACATGTGTCTACTAGCTCATTCCCACAGAAAACTGCAGAGGGAAGCAGTACCACCAAGTCAACCATCACACTCCATTGTTTTAACAAGAGATCCCTCAGAGGGATTTCAACGCTAAGGGCAAATCCAAGGTAATCTCAATATCTTTACAGTAGAAGCTAAAAAAACACACCAGAACTGACAAGGTGCAGACTGATCAGTAAAGTAAAGATAGGCTAATGTTCTATAATGTTCCCTTTCCTCTGCACAGTTCTCTCACAGTGAGAAACTATAGGATTACAATAGTGTGTTACTCTCTCTTAATGTTATCAAATTCACTGTTACCACTTCCTTTATGAGATGAGAATGAAGTGATGGAGTGACTTTAATCTTAACTGGCCTGAGAGAACTGATGAGGCTTCTTTCCTTTATGTATACGTTGGTGTGTTATTAATTAACCTTTAACGAGTCACCAACCCGGATCCGGGATCACCCCCCACTCCCCCCCCACTGAGTAGCATAGCTAGCATAGCGTCACAAGTAAATTGTAGCATCTAAATATCATTAAATCACAAGTCCAAGACACCAGATGAAAGATACAGATCTTGTGAATAAAGCCACCATTTCAGATTTTTAAAATGTTTTACAGGGAAGACACAATATGTAAATCTATTAGCTAACCACGTTAGCATAAGACACAATTTTTTTACTCCAACAGTTTTTTCCTGCGTCAGTAGCTATCACTAATTCGACTAAATAAAAATATATATAGCCACTAACCAAGATACAACTTCATAAGATGAGTCTGATAACATATTTATGGTATAGCATAGTTTTTTTTTGAAAAATGTGCATTTTTCAGGTATAAATCACAGTTCTACATTGCAGCTGCAATCTGAAATAGTGCTGACGCAGCCAGAACAATTACAGAGACCAACGTCATATAACTAATTACTTATCTTAAAACATTTCAGAAAAATACACAGCGTACAGATATTGAAAGCCCAACATCTGGTGAATCCAAACAATATTTCAGATTTATTAAATGTTTTATAGCGAAAACAAAATGTAGCGCTAAATTAGCATAGCCACGCCAGCCAGAACCAGCTGGGCGCCCGCGACCAGTTCACATGCACGACAGATATATGAAATAACATCGTAAATTGGGTCTTACTATTGCTGATCTTTCATCAGAATGTTGATCAATGTGTCCTTAGTCCTGATGAGTCGTTCAATCCATTCATAATGGCAACTTTCCCTCTTCATTTAGCATATGTACTGGTCGACTGGCCAAAGTAAAAAAAGTCACAGAACGGAACACGGCAAAACTCCCGAAAAAATTCAAATAATCTGATTAAACTATATTGAAAAAACATACATTAAGATGATATGGTCACATGTATCAAACAAACTTCGAGACGGAGATAGTTTTCATCCGTAACGGCAGCAAAACAGTAGACAATCGCACCTCCAAATAGCGCGAGTCAGAGAACCGGAAGTTGTCGGTCACGCCAAAGAAATAGGTCTTATTTCACGTCAGTACAAGGTAAACAAAAAATTTCTCCTCTGACGTCCTCTTGACACCCAGAGGAAGACGAATGAAGTGTGTTTCGGGTCATAGGTGGCGTGACCATATATAGGCAGAGCGTTGAAGCGAGCATACACATCTTGCATTCTTCTTCTTGGTCAGGGAAAGTGCTGTCAAATGACTTCTGTTTAACTCAGAGACAAAATTGAAACGGTTTTAGAAACTATAGATTGTTTTCTATCCAATGGTATTAATTATATGCATATGTAAGAGCAATAATTGAATAAGAGGCAGTTTAATCTGTAGAGGAAATTATGCTAATGCGAAAACAGCACCCCCTATAGTGGCAAGAATTAATTAAGTTGCTCTGTTGAGAGAAACTCTTCCCACAGTCAAAGCAGGAGTAAGGCTTCTCTCCTGTGTGTGTTCTCTGATGAACTTTTAGCTCAGATGATGTTGTGAAGCACTTCACACAGTCAGAGCATGAGAAAGCCTTCTCTCCTGTATGTATAAGTTGGTGTGTTTTTAAGTTGCTCTGTTGAGAGAAACTCTTCCCACAGTCAGAGCAGCAGTAAGGCTTCTCTCCTGTGTGTGTTCTCTGGTGAACTTTTAGCTCAGCTGATGTTGTGAAGTACTTCCCACAGTCAGAGCAGGAGTAAGGCTTCTCTGCTTTATGTATATGTTGGTGTGATTTTAAGCTGCTTTGATGAGAGAAACTCATCCCACAGTCAGAGCAGTAGTAAGGCTTCTCTCCTGTGTGTGTTCTCTGATGAACTTTTAACTCAAATGATGCTGTGAAGCATTTTCCACAGTCAGAGCAGTAGTAAGGCTTCTGTCCTGTGTGTATATGCTTGTGCGAGTTTAAGCTGCTCTGTTGAGAGAAACTCTTCCCACAGTCAGAGCAGGAGTAAGGCTTCTCTCCTGTGTGTATACGTTGGTGTCTTTTTAAGTGACCCAATCCTGAGAAACTCTTCCCACAGTCAAAGCAGGAGTAAGGCTTCTCTCCAGTGTGCACTCTCTGATGAACTGTCAGAGCCCTTGATGTTGTGAAGCGTGTCCCACAGTCAGTGCAGGAATAAGGCTTCTCTCCTGTGTGTATTTGTAGGTGTATTTTTAGCGTTGATAGAAATGGGAAAATCTCCTCACAATGTGGGCAGTGGTGAGACCTCTTAGCTCTATGATCTTCCTGCTGTTGCTCTCTGGATGTAGATAATGTATCAACATGGTCTCCTGTGTGAACAACATCAGAAGAACCAGTCAGTTGGTGTGATATACATGTCAAATGTATACATGCCATATCATCCTCCACTCATTATCACAAGGGTTAGTAACTAAAAGGGTCAATTACATTTTTAATTACAGTTAATTCAAATAAACCAAATTTCTATTTTAAATGTTCCTCTTTGAAAAGCACTGAAGAAAATTGTAATTAAAGTTATCTTCCTGAAATAACTGGAATTTAATAAAACAAATTCTGACAATACTAGTGTCAAACTATGGAAGTCTCAGTAGAATGAAGTAACATCTACCTTCTCACTGAAACAGTTCATCATGAAACAGTTCTACTGTAACATTTCATGCACAGTGGGGAGTTGGAACGAACAACACAAGCAATAGAATGTCAGGGGTCATGTGTGAGTCAGAATTACAGAATTCTACCTAGCAATAGACTGGGCGATAACTTATGGAGGTCTAGCTTATGAAGATAACTTATAGATAGATAGAACCTGCTCTTACCATGACTAACAGATGTACCAATCTTCTCCTCCTCTTCTTCATCTTTAATGTTGACATTCAGCTCCAGTGTTTGACTGCAGTCTTCCAGCTTCACTGATGCCATCTCTGGATCCTGCAGTGCAAACTGGGCTCCACTGTCACAATCAGGACCCAGTGACTGTAGATTTGGACTCAGTGTGGAAGGAGAGAGACAGGCTGGGTTTGTCCTCACTGTTGATGTTATCAGCCTCAGACTTAATCTGAGTCGGCCTGTAGTATTAAAGAGAGACGGAAACAAAAGTTATTTTCTTGACAGTTCTTGCACTTTCTTTATACAAAAACATTTTTTTTTTTATTGTTCAACTATCTAATTTCAACAGCTCAAGTAGCTAAGCATTGACAACATTCATTCACATTAGACAAGTGCACATTTTAAATTACACAACATTAGTGCACTTAACCTATAGTAGATTTCCTACATTAAAATAATGCATAAATTAATCACAAACCATCTAGTACAAGGTTACAGTATGTTGTAGGCAGCACTATGTACTATTATACTGAATAACCTTGTCTACACTGTATTGTTTCACTCAAAAACCATTGTTGGAAAAAGTACTAAATATTCATACTGGAGTGAAAGTAAAAAGTGAAAGTAAATGTCATACATCAAATTCCTAATATTAAGCAAACCAGATGATTTTCTAGTTTTTTATGTATTTATTTACAGACGGAAGGGGCACACTCCAACACTCAGACATAATTGACAACTTTGTGTGTCTCCCCTTCTCCTTGGCCCATTTTATGGAGACATATTTATTGATATGTTTGTCATTGTTAGCAGAGTAGACTAGGCAACCCTGGATTTTTTTCGATTTAACAAATATTCTGCTAATGTCTCCAGTCATATAGAGTGTAATAGAATAGCATTAAATGTGTTTCTAAAAGGCCAAGAAACGTATCTGATATAGCTCGCCTTTTCTACGCAACTACGTGCTCAGCCATGCATTGAACAGTATTCTTTGCAAACAGCGATTGAGTTATATTATTTGCCTAAATTATGACTATACAATCTATACTATACTGTCTCAGCGCTCTACGAACAATTCCTTCGACCAAATGGCTTGGCTTTTGCTCTGACATGCACTGTCAACTGTGGGACCTTATATAGACAGGTGTGTGCCTTTCCAAATCATGTCCAATGCATTGAATTTACCCCAGGTGGACTACAATCAAGTTGTAGAAACATCTCAAGGATGATCAATGGAAACAGGATGCACCTGAGCTCAATTTCGAGTCTCATGGCAAAGAGTCTGAATACGTATGTAAATAAGGTATTTCTGTTCATTATTGATTTTACATTTGCAATTCCTTAACCTGTTTTCGCTTTGTCATTATGGGGTACTGTGTGTAGATTGATGAGGAAAACATTTAATTTAATCAATTTTAGAATAAGGCTGTAACGTAACAAAATGTGGAAAAAGAAAAAGGGTCTGAATACGTTCCGAATGCACTGTACTCGTGGGTAAACAAAACAACCTTGTGGGTTAGTATTATGGATAGAGCTAGCTTGCAATTGCATTTTTATTCATCAAGATGGCCATCGGATGACTACCTGTGGTAGCAGGTTGTATCAAAACTTGCTGTGCAAATGTGACTCTCTATGGTCACGCAAATGAAACGCTTTAAAAAGTGGGATACATTTGTGGCCACAATGCGGGCGAATGTGACATCTACTTGTCAATCTGCGGGGGACATTTAACTTTCATGGCTATCAACAATGGAAGGAGGGTTTCAGCAAAACGTTACTTTTCAAAGTGGATGCTGTCCATACCAACAACGTGGTTAGAAAGTATCACAAACAGCCAGCAGCAGCAAAGACCGAGCATTATAGCTTCACCAGGTAATTTAAGTGGAAGAGCTAACTTACTATGCTAGCTAGCTACAGAGCTACCGCATTCAGATCACGTCTTCCATCTAAATCAACTTGGACATCTCTTCTTAATGTGATTTTAAAGCCAACACCTAACCACACTGATTAACGCTAAAGTAACATGTCTGCTAGATGTTGGTAGCTAACTGCTGCTGCTGTCATACTATAAATCCTGCAAACATACGGGATAAAATAGTAGTTTTGGTCACGATGGAGGTTAATGTTTACGTATAGAGCCAGGTACGTGCACAAAAAGGGCTCTCCCTCTGCAGAGCACATTCCCATTTGCCCTTCCAGTCTCCAAAATGCCCTTTTCTGCGGTGGTGTGTTTATATATATATATATATATATATATATATATATATATATATATATATATATATATATATATATATATATATATATATATATATACATACTGCTCAAAAAAATAAAGGGAACACTAAAATAACACATCCTAGATCTGAATGAATGAAATATTCTTATTAAATACTTTTTTCTTTACATAGTTGAATGTGCTGACAACAAAAGCACACAAAAAGTATCAATGGAAATCAAATTTATCAACCCATGGAGGTCTGGATTTGGAGTCACACTCAAAATTAAAGTGGAAAACCACACTACAGGCTGATCCAACTTTGATGTAAGGTCCTTAAAACAAGTCAAAATGAGGCTCAGTAGTGTGTGTGGCCTCCACGTGCCTGTATGACCTCCCTACAACGCCTGGGCATGCTCCTGATGAGGTGGCAGATGGTCTCCTGAGGGATCTCCTCCCAGACCTGGACTAAAGCGTCCGCCAACTCCTGGACAGTCTGTGGTGCAACGTGGCGTTGGTGGATGGAGCGAGACATGATGTCCCAGATGTGCTCAATTGGATTCAGGTCTGGGGAACGGGCGGGCCAGTCCATAGCATCAATGCCTTCCTCTTGCAGGAACTGCTGACACACTCCAGCCACATGAGGTCTAGCATTGTCTTGCATTAGGAGGAACCCAGGGCCAACCGCACCAGCATATGGTCTCACAAGGGGTCTGAGGATCTCATCTCGGTACCTAATGGCAGTCAGGCTACCTCTGGCGAGCACATGGAGGGCTGTGCGGCCCCCCAAAGAAATGCCACCCCACACCATGACTGACCCACCGCCAAACCGGTCATGCTGGAGGATGTTGCAGGCAGCAGAACATTCTCCACAGCGTCTCCAGACTCTGTCACGTCTGTCACATGTGCTCATGTGCTCAGTGTGAACCTGCTTTCATCTGTGAAGAGCACAGGGCGCCAGTGGCGAATTTGCCACTCTTGGTGTTCTCTGGCAAATGCCAAACGTCCTGCACAGTGTTGGGCTGTAAGCACAACCCCCACCTGTGGACATCGGGCCCTCATACCACCCTCATGGAGTCTGTTTCTGACCGTTTGAGCAGACACATGCACATTTGTGGCCTGCTGGAGGTCATTTTGCAGGGCTCTGGAAGTGCTCCTCCTTGCACAAAGGCGGAGGTAGCGGTCCTGCTGCTGGGTTGTTGCCCTCCTACGGCCTCCTCCACGTCTCCTGATGTACTGGCATGTCTCCTGGTAGCGCCGCCATGCTCTGGACACTACGCTGACAGACACAGCAAACCTTCTTGCCACAGCTCGCATTGATGTGCCATCCTGGATGAGCTGCACTACCTGAGCCACTTGTGTGGGTTGTAGACTCCGTCTCATGCTACCACTAGAGTGAAAGCACCGCCAATATTCAAAAGTGACCAAAACATCAGCCAGGAAGCATAGGAACTGAGAAGTGGTCTGTGGTCACCACCTGCAGAACCACTCCTTTATTGGGGGTGTCTTGCTAATTGCCTATAATTTCCACCTGTTGTCTATTCCATTTGCACAACAGCATGTGAAATGTATTGTCAATCAGTGTTGCTTCCTAAGTGGACAGTTTGATTTCACAGAAGTGTGATTGACTTGGAGTTACATTGTGTTGTTTAAGTGTTCCCTTTATTTTTTTGAGCAGTGTATATATATATATATGTTTTTGTGTGTGTTGTTCTGAACCCACTGCCCGCAAGTCTTTTATAAATTCTCAGCTATGCTTCAGAACCAAAACGTTGCACGTCTTGATTGTTGATCAATGACTGTAGAAAAGGCCCATGGAGTTGGTGGAAGAATCCTTTAATTCCTGGCACTTGCTCAGCTGGGTCAGGGGCGCTTTAATTAGGTTAGGTGGAAATGTCCGACAGATCTCAACTCATTAAAAGGAGGAAATCGCCATCGCCCGATCTCGCTGCTTTCTCTTCCTTAACTCCGTCTAATCCAGACGTTATGTGCGTCCATGAATCCACGTAAATCCACCGAATCTGTTACCTTTCATCTGAACTATCTGTTGCGATCGGGAGAGCGGGCCATCAGTTATTGTTTATAGTTATTACCGCGGAGCGCGGTTTCGAGCGCACGCTTCAAACATATTGTGTAATGTGAATGATCACGGCCCTACGGATCATCACAGGCCAATTATGCCATTTGATATATGGTTAATATGTAATGAAATTACATGTACACATGAAGACACTTGAAAGGGTGAAATATGAAACGTCATTGTTTGCTGAACTGATCAATTCTGATATCAAACTGATGGGGATTATAGACTGAATAACCGATCACATTATTTATATTCTCATGATTATGATGAATAGTTACGAGCCTAAATGACTCAAGGATGATTCCTATTGACTTCTTATTGAACTGCTTATTGAATTGCTGAATTACCTAATTATATTAATAATGAATGATTGTTATGATTTGGTCTTGTGATTATGAATTTGATTGGGATACATGTTATTCTGTTTCCTTTGTTATGCAGCACAGACTACCCAGTAAATATACCACTTTATGGTTAAAGGAATTCCTGCCCCAGTCTCATCCATTCCTCTGTCACCTGACCCGTGACCACCTGTTCACCTTCAGTGTCAGTCATCCTACCTGTCCAGCTACCCACACAGATTCCACTAATCTTTCAATGACGGTCAGCAACAAAAAGTACGTGTTTCATTTCCTCCAGTTTGGCAAAAACAGAGTAGGCCTACGTTTATCATCCATATAGAATACAGTTTAGCAATCTACCACCGACTCGTCTCTACCACCGACTCGTCTCTACCACCGACTCGTCTCTACCACCGACTCGTCTCTACCACCGACTCGTCTCCACCACCGACTCGTCTCCACCACCGACTCGTCTCCACCACCGACTCGTCTCTACCACCGACTCGTTTCTACCACCGACTTCGTCTCCACTACCGACTCCTCTTTGCCAAAACCTGGTGATTTGATTGATCATTTTCCTATTTCATACAGGCCTTGTTCGGGTGCCTACTGGCTATATGTCTATAGATAAGCAGCTGTTAAATCACACTGCCTTCAATATCATAGGATGAAGATTTAACATGGTGAATTTATGATATTTGTGAGGAAGAACAGGGCTACGCGGCTGGCAACAAGCATATGCACTCTGCAGGCAGGCTGCCCTCCACAGTGATGGCTGGTGCAGACAGCACATGCTTTCCATCTGATCTTGCAACCTCCTCTGCTACAAGTAGCTGTATGATTCTGACATGATACAGTGGGGCAAAAAAGTATTTAGTCAGCCACCAATTGTGCAAGTTCTCCCACTTAAAAAGATGAGAGAGGCCTGTAATTTTCATCATAGGTACACTTCAACTATGACAGACAAAATGAGAAAAAAAACCTAGAAAATCACATTGTAGGATTTTTAATTAATTAATTTGCAAATTATGGTGGAAAATAAGTATTTGGTCACCTACAAACAAGCAAGATTTCTGGCTCTCACAGACCTGTAACTTCTTCTTTAAGATGCTCCTCTGTCCTCCACTCGTTACCTGTATTAATGGCACCTGTTTGAACTTGTTATCAGTATAAAAGACACCCGTCCACAACCTCAAACAGTCACACTCCAAGCTCCACTATGGCCAAGACCAAAGAGCTGTCAAAGGACACCAGAAACAAAATTGTAGACCTGCACCAGGCTAGGAAGACTGAATCTGCAATAGGTAAGCAGCTTGGTTTGAAGAAATCAACTGTGGGAGCAATTATTAGGAAATGGAAGACATACAAGACCACTGATAATCTCCCTCGATCTGGGGCTCCACGCAAGATCTCACCCCGTGGGGTCAAAATGATCACAAGAACGGTGAGCAAAAATCCAAGAACCACACGGGGGACCTAGTGAATGACCTGCAGAGAGCTGGGACCAAAGTAACAAAGCCTACCATCAGTAACACACTACGCCGCCAGGGACTCAAATCCTGCAGTGCCAGACGTGTCCCCCTGCTTAAGCCAGTACATGTCTAGGCCCGTCTGAAGTTTACTAGAGAGCATTTGGATGATCCAGAAGAAGATTGGGAGAATGTCATATGGTCAGATGAAACCAAAATATAACTTTTTGGTAAACTCAACTCGTCGTGTTTGGAGGACAAAGAATGCTGAGTTGCATCCAAAGAACACCATACCTACTGTGAAGCATGGGGGTGGAAACATCATGCTTTGGGGCTGTTTTCTGCAAAGGGACCAGGACGACTGATCCGTGTAAAGGACAGAATGAATGGGGCCGTGTATCGTATTTTGAGTGAAAACCTCCTTCCATCAGCAAGGGCATTGAAGATGAAACGTGGCTGGGTCTTTCAGCATGACAATGATCCCAAACACACCGCCAGGGCAACGAAGGAGTGGCTTCGTAAGAAGCATTTCAAGGTCCTGGAGTGGCCTAGCCAGTCTCCAGATCTCAACCCCATAGAAAATCTTTGGAGGGAGTTGAAAGTCCGTGTTGCCCAGCAACAGCCCCAAAACATCACTGCTCTAGAGGGGATCTGCATGGAGGAATGGGCCAAAATACCAGCAACAGTGTGTGAACCTTGTGAAGACTTAAAGAAAACGTTTGACCTCTGTCATTGCCAACAAAGGGTATATAACAAAGTATTTAGATAAACTTTTGTTATTGACCAAATACTTATTTTCCACCATAATTTGCAAATAAATTCATAAAAAATCCTACAATGTGATTTTCTGGATTTTGTTTTCTCATTTTGTCTGTCATAGTTGAAGTGTACATATGATGAAAATTACAGGCCTCTCTCATCTTTGTAAGTGGGAGAACTTGCACAATTGGTGGCTGACTAAATACTTTTTTGCCCCACTGTATATCCCTACTTGATTCTGCTCTGGAGTCCAGAGAAGTGACATGATATATCCCTAGTTGATTCTGCTCTGGAGTCCAGAGAAGTGACATGATATATCCCTACTTGATTCTGCTCTGGAGTCCAGAGAAGTGACATGATATATCCCTAGTTGATTCTGCTCTGGACTCCAGAGAAGTGACATGATATATCCCTAGTTGATTCTGCTCTGGACTCCAGAGAAGTGACATGATATATCCTTCCTTGATTCTGCTCTGGACTCCAGAGAAGTGACATGATATTGCCTGCTAACATGAATGACTTTCAGCTCCAAATGCAGGTGTAAAACGCAGTTTGTTTCTGTAGCCCATCTTGCCTTTTATGGCTGTAATGACAGGCTACATTTGCATAGCATTTGTGCGCTCATGTTTGCGTGTGCACGCATATTGCACAATATTGTACCAGTCCTTTTTGTGGGTTCGCGGGTCAAAAAAGTTTGCAAACCACTGGGATACACGATAGTGGCATTAAATGGAGTTGGGTTGCCTATAGTCATGGTAGGATACATGATAGTGGCAACAAATGGAGTTGGGTTGGCTATAGTCATCGTAGGATACATAATAGTGGCAATAAATGGAGTTGGGTTGGATATAGTCATGGTAGGCTACAGTATGTCTTACAATCTTCTATTTTGACTGGAATTCAGAAGCCTTTTTAAACCTCAATTACACTTAAAGTTTTGCATTTCCTGTTCTAAATAGTTTATCTGAATACTTTACTCCTCAGATGGTGCTGCTTTCCCCTCTTCTTGTAATAATAGCTCAACAGAGCCCCACAGTGGAGGTGTCATAATACCCATAAAACCTAGCGGTCTAGAAAGGAAACGGTTCCAATCCATAGGGGATTTCTATTATGATTTTTGTCATTCATTTGTATTGAAGAGCACATACACAACATATATTTGCTGTCTTTACAAAGGAGCGGAATTACATTCACATGTTAAGGGTACATTTTGCCTGTATAGAGCAAATATTTCAAGAGTCTGAATAAGAATACACTTTGGATGAAGCCACAGAAAAACAGAAATAATAAAAAAATCCAGAAATTACAGAATAAGAGCAGTATGATATGTCAGGAACTGTGGCCATATCATAGGGGATTTGTTGATAACCATGTAAATCTTTATTTTTTTCTCCAATCTATTTGGCTCTATTTCCTCTCAGATTTGAAAATGCTAATTAGAGTCAAAGTAGACATCATGAAAAACTACAATTCCCTGCAAGCTCCTGCACGTCATCTCTAGCTGACACCTTTGCTAACAGGTATTGTGTCAATTTAAAACTTGCACAAGACAGTATACAGAATTGGTAATTTAAATAAATGTAGCCAATTTATTCATTACTACATTTAGCTAACATCAAATAGTTAATCCAGAGATTCTTACATTTTCCTCACTTCGGCAGTCTCATCCAGATCAACATGGTATTTGTAGTTCTTTATGATAGCCACATTAGAAGCTAATCAGCATTTCTTTTTTTGGGAGGGGGGTAAATACAGGCAAATATATTGATAAAAGTCACCTTGTCCTAGAGAGATTTACAATGTTATCAAAATGTCACGCCAGGGTAAATCTACATGAAACACAGCCCTTATTCTCAGTGTTTCTAAAATCCCCCATGGGAACAATGAATGGTGGAAAAACGATTGGAAGCATTTCATGTTTGACTGCTAGGTTTTATGGGTATTAGGAAAGGACGGGGGGATACCTAGTCAGTTGTACAACTGAATGCCTTCAACTGAAATGTGTCTTCCACATTTAACTGAGTCAGAGAGGTGCAGGGGGCTGCCTTAAATTGACATCCACGTCTTCGGCGCCCGGGGAACAGTGGGTTAAAATGCCTTGCTCATAGGCAAAATGACAAATTTTGACCTTGTCAGCTCGGGGATTCGATCCAGCAACCTTTCAGTTACTGGCTCAACGCTCTAACCACTAGGTACTCTATGAGTCTGTGACCACAGTTGCTGGGCTCTGTATAGAGCCCTGTGGCTGGGGTCGAAACTGACCCCAGCCACTGTGTGTGTGGATGGTGTGCTAAACCAAGATGTGGCCATGTATTCCATCGTGGATCGGTTGGCATTTTGGAGTAGTCCAGGAGCCAGGTTTTCTTTAGAGGGGTGGATTTTGCTCAATGGGAAAGTTTATTTTGGAAGTTAAGGACCAATGCTGTCACAGTTGCTTCTTGTTGAAGAGGCATCAGCTAACCTTAGCTTGCTTCTATTCTGAATTTATTTGTGCCCGTTTATTTCTAGCTCGCAAAATAAGTGAGCTAGACTTTGTTTGGTCCTGCCATGTGTCGATAACATAGCCACGTTTGTCACTGGTATGGGCTAAATATCCTAAACCTAGACAGTGATAGCAGCAAGCTAAAACCAGGGAGAAGGGGGAGATAATTCAGGTTCTGTTTCACCTGCGGCTGGCTTGATAATATTCACTCAAATACGTTTTTCATACATTAAATGAGATTTGTATTCTCTAAAGATTGTAATTGTGTTAATATCTGATGAATATTGAAGAAAAATCATCACAGCCGTTTGCCATACCAAAATGTGAACTACAATTTGGTGCGCACCATTTTACCATGTACAGTAGGCAGTAAACTCCCCATGTGTCATCAAAATTACCATCTTGTGTACGTGGTTTATATAGGCGGGGAGCATAAATTGTACAATTGTAAACGAAAAAATTATGTTAAGTTAGAACCCATGTATATTAGTTAATATACTGCACCAACTACATAAATATATGAGCGGTCCATTGTCTTCTATCTGGACTTTAAAACGCAGACAGCGGGCGCCGCCATTTTCCCAGCTCGTGAGATGTATTTTTTTACACAACCAATAACCATATGAAACGAACTCAGAAATCTCAAATAAATTGATTATTTTTAAATTACCTTGACGAAATAGTGTACATTAACTCAGACAAACCCCAAATCTCAAGCTATATGACTTCGTTTTCATCACGACACAAAAATAACACATACAATCTGGTAATCCCTTGACGGATTTGTTACCTATCATGTTATGACATGTTCTGTCGACATTAGGTAGTGTAAACGTGCTATTACCAACCTGTAGTAATAGATAGAAACGGAGACAAAAATGATCGTCTTCACATCTGCTGCTTTCTTTATTCTTTTTTCTTTACATAGTTGAATGTGCTGACAACAAAAGCACACAAAAAGTATCAATGGAAATCAAATTTATCAACCCATGGAGGTCTGGATTTGGAGTCACACTCAAAATTAAAGTGGAAAACCACACTACAGGCTGATCCAACTTTGATGTAAGGTCCTTAAAACAAGTCAAAATGAGGCTCAGTAGTGTGTGTGGCCTCCACGTGCCTGTATGACCTCCCTACAACGCCTGGGCATGCTCCTGATGAGGTGGCAGATGGTCTCCTGAGGGATCTCCTCCCAGACCTGGACTAAAGCGTCCGCCAACTCCTGGACAGTCTGTGGTGCAACGTGGCGTTGGTGGATGGAGCGAGACATGATGTCCCAGATGTGCTCAATTGGATTCAGGTCTGGGGAACGGGCGGGCCAGTCCATAGCATCAATGCCTTCCTCTTGCAGGAACTGCTGACACACTCCAGCCACATGAGGTCTAGCATTGTCTTGCATTAGGAGGAACCCAGGGCCAACCGCACCAGCATATGGTCTCACAAGGGGTCTGAGGATCTCATCTCGGTACCTAATGGCAGTCAGGCTACCTCTGGCGAGCACATGGAGGGCTGTGCGGCCCCCCAAAGAAATGCCACCCCACACCATGACTGACCCACCGCCAAACCGGTCATGCTGGAAGATGTTGCAGGCAGCAGAACATTCTCCACGGCGTCTCCAGACTCTGTCACGTCTGTCACATGTGCTCATGTGCTCAGTGTGAACCTGCTTTCATCTGTGAAGAGCACAGGGCGCCAGTGGCGAATTTGCCACTCTTGGTGTTCTCTGGCAAATGCCAAACGTCCTGCACAGTGTTGGGCTGTAAGCACAACCCCCACCTGTGGACATCGGGCCCTCATACCACCCTCATGGAGTCTGTTTCTGACCGTTTGAGCAGACACATGCACATTTGTGGCCTGCTGGAGGTCATTTTGCAGGGCTCTGGAAGTGCTCCTCCTTGCACAAAGGCGGAGGTAGCGGTCCTGCTGCTGGGTTGTTG
The DNA here is from genome assembly GCF_016432855.1 of Salvelinus namaycush. Lineage (NCBI taxonomy): Eukaryota > Metazoa > Chordata > Actinopteri > Salmoniformes > Salmonidae > Salvelinus > Salvelinus namaycush. Next base: position 21,689,006 of record NC_052346.1, on the reverse strand, counting down.
CCCTCCTACGGCCTCCTCCACGTCTCCTGATGTACTGGCATGTCTCCTGGTAGCGCCGCCATGCTCTGGACACTACGCTGACAGACACAGCAAACCTTCTTGCCACAGCTCGCATTGATGTGCCATCCTGGATGAGCTGCACTACCTGAGCCACTTGTGTGGGTTGTAGACTCCGTCTCATGCTACCACTAGAGTGAAAGCACCGCCAATATTCAAAAGTGACCAAAACATCAGCCAGGAAGCATAGGAACTGAGAAGTGGTCTGTGGTCACCACCTGCAGAACCACTCCTTTATTGGGGGTGTCTTGCTAATTGCCTATAATTTCCACCTGTTGTCTATTCCATTTGCACAACAGCATGTGAAATGTATTGTCAATCAGTGTTGCTTCCTAAGTGGACAGTTTGATTTCACAGAAGTGTGATTGACTTGGAGTTACATTGTGTTGTTTAAGTGTTCCCTTTATTTTTTTGAGCAGTGTATATATATATGTTTTTGTGTGTGTTGTTCTGAACCCACTGCCCGCAAGTCTTTTATAAATTCTCATCTATGCTTCAGAACCAAAACGTTGCACGTCTTGATTGTTGATCAATGACTGTAGAAAAGGCCCATTGAGTTGGTGGAAGAATCCTTTAATTCATGGCACTTGCTCAGCTGGGTCAGGGGCGCTTTAATTAGGTTAGGTGGAAATGTCCGACAGATCTCAACTCATTAAAAGGAGGAAATCGCCATCGCCCGATCTCGCTGCTTTCTCTTCCTTAACTCCGTCTAATCCAGACGTTATGTGCGTCCATGAATCCACGTAAATCCACCGAATCTGTTACCTTTCATCTGAACTATCTGTTGCGATCGGGAGAGCGGGCCATCAGTTATTGTTTATAGTTATTACCGCGGAGCGCGGTTTCGAGCGCACGCTTCAAACATATTGTGTAATGTGAATGATCACGGCCCTACGGATCATCACAGGCCAATTATGCCATTTGATATATGGTTAATATGTAATGAAATTACATGTACACATGAAGACACTTGAAAGGGTGAAATATGAAACGTCATTGTTTGCTGAACTGATCAATTCTGATATCAAACTGATGGGGATTATAGACTGAATAACCGATCACATTATTTATATTCTCATGATTATGATGAATAGTTACGAGCCTAAATGACTCAAGGATGATTCCTATTGACTTCTTATTGAACTGCTTATTGAATTGCTGAATTACCTAATTATATTAATAATGAATGATTGTTATGATTTGGTCTTGTGATTATGAATTTGATTGGATACATGTTATTCTGTTTCCTTTGTTATGCAGCACAGACTACCCAGTAAATATACCACTTTATGGTTAAAGGAATTCCTGCCCCAGTCTCATCCATTCCTCTGTCACCTGACCCGTGACCACCTGTTCACCTTCAGTGTCAGTCATCCTACCTGTCCAGCTACCCACACAGATTCCACTAATCTTTCAATGACGGTCAGCAACAAAAAGTACGTGTTTCATTTCCTCCAGTTTGGCAAAAACAGAGTAGGCCTACGTTTATCATCCATATAGAATACAGTTTAGCAATCTACCACCGACTCGTCTCTACCACCGACTCGTCTCTACCACCGACTCGTCTCTACCACCGACTCGTCTCTACCACCGACTCGTCTCTACCACCGACTCGTCTCTACCACCGACTCGTCTCCACCACCGACTCGTCTCCACCACCGACTCGTCTCCACCACCGACTCGTCTCTACCACCGACTCGTTTCTACCACCGACTTCGTCTCCACTACCGACTCCTCTTTGCCAAAACCTGGTGATTTGATTGATCATTTTCCTATTTCATACAGGCCTTGTTCGGGTGCCTACTGGCTATATGTCTATAGATAAGCAGCTGTTAAATCACACTGCCTTCAATATCATAGGATGAAGATTTAACATGGTGAATTTATGATATTTGTGAGGAAGAACAGGGCTACGCGGCTGGCAACAAGCATATGCACTCTGCAGGCAGGCTGCCCTCCACAGTGATGGCTGGTGCAGACAGCACATGCTTTCCATCTGATCTTGCAACCTCCTCTGCTACAAGTAGCTGTATGATTCTGACATGATACAGTGGGGCAAAAAAGTATTTAGTCAGCCACCAATTGTGCAAGTTCTCCCACTTAAAAAGATGAGAGAGGCCTGTAATTTTCATCATAGGTACACTTCAACTATGACAGACAAAATGAGAAAAAAAACCTAGAAAATCACATTGTAGGATTTTTAATTAATTAATTTGCAAATTATGGTGGAAAATAAGTATTTGGTCACCTACAAACAAGCAAGATTTCTGGCTCTCACAGACCTGTAACTTCTTCTTTAAGATGCTCCTCTGTCCTCCACTCGTTACCTGTATTAATGGCACCTGTTTGAACTTGTTATCAGTATAAAAGACACCCGTCCACAACCTCAAACAGTCACACTCCAAGCTCCACTATGGCCAAGACCAAAGAGCTGTCAAAGGACACCAGAAACAAAATTGTAGACCTGCACCAGGCTAGGAAGACTGAATCTGCAATAGGTAAGCAGCTTGGTTTGAAGAAATCAACTGTGGGAGCAATTATTAGGAAATGGAAGACATACAAGACCACTGATAATCTCCCTCGATCTGGGGCTCCACGCAAGATCTCACCCCGTGGGGTCAAAATGATCACAAGAACGGTGAGCAAAAATCCAAGAACCACACGGGGGACCTAGTGAATGACCTGCAGAGAGCTGGGACCAAAGTAACAAAGCCTACCATCAGTAACACACTACGCCGCCAGGGACTCAAATCCTGCAGTGCCAGACGTGTCCCCCTGCTTAAGCCAGTACATGTCTAGGCCCGTCTGAAGTTTACTAGAGAGCATTTGGATGATCCAGAAGAAGATTGGGAGAATGTCATATGGTCAGATGAAACCAAAATATAACTTTTTGGTAAACTCAACTCGTCGTGTTTGGAGGACAAAGAATGCTGAGTTGCATCCAAAGAACACCATACCTACTGTGAAGCATGGGGGTGGAAACATCATGCTTTGGGGCTGTTTTCTGCAAAGGGACCAGGACGACTGATCCGTGTAAAGGACAGAATGAATGGGGCCGTGTATCGTATTTTGAGTGAAAACCTCCTTCCATCAGCAAGGGCATTGAAGATGAAACGTGGCTGGGTCTTTCAGCATGACAATGATCCCAAACACACCGCCAGGGCAACGAAGGAGTGGCTTCGTAAGAAGCATTTCAAGGTCCTGGAGTGGCCTAGCCAGTCTCCAGATCTCAACCCCATAGAAAATCTTTGGAGGGAGTTGAAAGTCCTGTGTTGCCCAGCAACAGCCCCAAAACATCACTGCTCTAGAGGAGATCTGCATGGAGGAATGGGCCAAAATACCAGCAACAGTGTGTGAACCTTGTGAAGACTTAAAGAAAACGTTTGACCTCTGTCATTGCCAACAAAGGGTATATAACAAAGTATTTAGATAAACTTTTGTTATTGACCAAATACTTATTTTCCACCATAATTTGCAAATAAATTCATAAAAAATCCTACAATGTGATTTTCTGGATTTTGTTTTCTCATTTTGTCTGTCATAGTTGAAGTGTACATATGATGAAAATTACAGGCCTCTCTCATCTTTGTAAGTGGGAGAACTTGCACAATTGGTGGCTGACTAAATACTTTTTTGCCCCACTGTATATCCCTACTTGATTCTGCTCTGGAGTCCAGAGAAGTGACATGATATATCCCTACTTGATTCTGCTCTGGAGTCCAGAGAAGTGACATGATATATCCCTAGTTGATTCTGCTCTGGAGTCCAGAGAAGTGACATGATATATCCCTACTTGATTCTGCTCTGGAGTCCAGAGAAGTGACATGACATATCCCTAGTTGATTCTGCTCTGGACTCCAGAGAAGTGACGTGACATATCCCTAGTTGATTCTGCTCTGGACTCCAGAGAAGTGACATGATATATCCTTCCTTGATTCTGCTCTGGACTCCAGAGAAGTGACATGATATTGCCTGCTAACATGAATGACTTTCAGCTCCAAATGCAGGTGTAAAACGCAGTTTGTTTCTGTAGCCCATCTTGCCTTTTATGGCTGTAATGACAGGCTACATTTGCATAGCATTTGTGCGCTCATGTTTGCGTGTGCACGCATATTGCACAATATTGTACCAGTCCTTTTTGTGGGTTGCGGGTCAAAAAAGTTTGCAAACCACTGGGATACACGATAGTGGCATTAAATGGAGTTGGGTTGCCTATAGTCATGGTAGGATACATGATAGTGGCAACAAATGGAGTTGGGTTGGCTATAGTCATCGTAGGATACATAATAGTGGCAATAAATGGAGTTGGGTTGGATATAGTCATGGTAGGCTACAGTATGTCTTACAATCTTCTATTTTGACTGGAATTCAGAAGCCTTTTTAAACCTCAATTACACTTAAAGTTTTGCATTTCCTGTTCTAAATAGTTTATCTGAATACTTTACTCCTCAGATGGTGCTGCTTTCCCCTCTTCTTGTAATAATAGCTCAACAGAGCCCCACAGTGGAGGTGTCATAATACCCATAAAACCTAGCGGTCTAGAAAGGAAACGGTTCCAATCCATAGGGGATTTCTATTATGATTTTTGTCATTCATTTGTATTGAAGAGCACATACACAACATATATTTGCTGTCTTTACAAAGGAGCGGAATTACATTCACATGTTAAGGGTACATTTTGCCTGTATAGAGCAAATATTTCAAGAGTCTGAATAAGAATACACTTTGGATGAAGCCACAGAAAAACAGAAATAATAAAAAAATCCAGAAATTACAGAATAAGAGCAGTATGATATGTCAGGAACTGTGGCCATATCATAGGGGATTTGTTGATAACCATGTAAATCTTTATTTTTTTCTCCAATCTATTTGGCTCTATTTCCTCTCAGATTTGAAAATGCTAATTAGAGTCAAAGTAGACATCATGAAAAACTACAATTCCCTGCAAGCTCCTGCACAGTCATCTCTAGCTGACACCTTTGCTAACAGGTATTGTGTCAATTTAAAACTTGCACAAGACAGTATACAGAATTGGTAATTTAAATAAATGTAGCCAATTTATTCATTACTACATTTAGCTAACATCAAATAGTTAATCCAGAGATTCTTACATTTTCCTCACTTCGGCAGTCTCATCCAGATCAACATGGTATTTGTAGTTCTTTATGATAGCCACATTAGAAGCTAATTAGCATTTCTTTTTTTGGGAGGGGGGTAAATACAGGCAAATATATTGATAAAAGTCACCTTGTCCTAGAGAGATTTACAATGTTATCAAAATGTCACGCCAGGGTAAATCTACATGAAACACAGCCCTTATTCTCAGTGTTTCTAAAATCCCCCATGGGAACAATGAATGGTGGAAAAACGATTGGAAGCATTTCATGTTTGACTGCTAGGTTTTATGGGTATTAGGAAAGGACGGGGGGATACCTAGTCAGTTGTACAACTGAATGCCTTCAACTGAAATGTGTCTTCCACATTTAACTGAGTCAGAGAGGTGCAGGGGGCTGCCTTAAATTGACATCCACGTCTTCGGCGCCCGGGGAACAGTGGGTTAAAATGCCTTGCTCATAGGCAAAATGACAAATTTTGACCTTGTCAGCTCGGGGATTCGATCCAGCAACCTTTCAGTTACTGGCTCAACGCTCTAACCACTAGGTACTCTATGAGTCTGTGACCACAGTTGCTGGGCTCTGTATAGAGCCCTGTGGCTGGGGTCGAAACTGACCCCAGCCACTGTGTGTGTGGATGGTGTGCTAAACCAAGATGTGGCCATGTATTCCATCGTGGATCGGTTGGCATTTTGGAGTAGTCCAGGAGCCAGGTTTTCTTTAGAGGGGTGGATTTTGCTCAATGGGAAAGTTTATTTTGGAAGTTAAGGACCAATGCTGTCACAGTTGCTTCTTGTTGAAGAGGCATCAGCTAACCTTAGCTTGCTTCTATTCTGAATTTATTTGTGCCCGTTTATTTCTAGCTCGCAAAATAAGTGAGCTAGACTTTGTTTGGTCCTGCCATGTGTCGATAACATAGCCACGTTTGTCACTGGTATGGGCTAAATATCCTAAACCTAGACAGTGATAGCAGCAAGCTAAAACCAGGGAGAAGGGGGAGATAATTCAGGTTCTGTTTCACCTGCGGCTGGCTTGATAATATTCACTCAAATACGTTTTTCATACATTAAATGAGATTTGTATTCTCTAAAGATTGTAATTGTGTTAATATCTGATGAATATTGAAGAAAAATCATCACAGCCGTTTGCCATACCAAAATGTGAACTACAATTTGGTGCGCACCATTTTACCATGTACAGTAGGCAGTAAACTCCCCATGTGTCATCAAAATTACCATCTTGTGTACGTGGTTTATATAGGCGGGGAGCATAAATTGTACAATTGTAAACGAAAAAATTATGTTAAGTTAGAACCCATGTATATTAGTTAATATACTGCACCAACTACATAAATATATGAGCGGTCCATTGTCTTCTATCTGGACTTTAAAACGCAGACAGCGGGCGCCGCCATTTTCCCAGCTTCGTGAGATGTATTTTTTTACACAACCAATAACCATATGAAACGAACTCAGAAATCTCAAATAAATTGATTATTTTTAAATTACCTTGACGAAATAGTGTACATTAACTCAGACAAACCCCAAATCTCAAGCTATATGACTTCGTTTTCATCACGACACAAAAATAACACATACAATCTGGTAATCCCTTGACGGATTTGTTACCTATCATGTTATGACATGTTCTGTCGACATTAGGTAGTGTAAACGTGCTATTACCAACCTGTAGTAATAGATAGAAACGGAGACAAAAATGATCGTCTTCACATCTGCTGCTTTCTTTATTCTGAACAATGGTGCGCATCCATAGAGATAGATAGAGGACTCATCTTTGTATCTGTGTCATTATAGCGTCTGTGACAGAATATGCAGCGGCATTGAGTGGATTCAATTAATCTGGCCTGGGCGCCCGGATAGGCGTGTTTTTGCAAGGATGAAAATTGATAGCATTCGTTTTGGAACTGGGCTGTCTTCCAGGCGGGAGACATGTGCCACATTCAAAGCCCACAGGGAAGTCTCCTCAAAACAAAAGTGATGTAATTAAGCACTTGGCGCAATGAGTAGGATTCTGTGTTTTCACATGAAAAAATTCTAACATATTTTATGGAAGAGATGTATCTTTCTGGATGATGCACCTTGTTGACTAAATGACAGAACAGTAATCTGCACCTTTCTATTTGAGAAGAGCGCTTCTCCCTTGCTGCATTTGCCTGTTCACCGTTTACATCACAGGCCATAAAACGGTGCCCTGTGGCTCAGCATATTCGAATCTGCCCATTCTCCATTTGAAGTGGTACATTTTCTACTTCAGTATTGGCTTATCCCTCCTGATGACCCAGTTGGACATGACTCCAACGGAGTCACCAGGAGATCTCAGCCAATGAATTTGGAAGTCCCACCCAGTTGACTACATTAAAATGGTGGAAGCCCACAATGCATTGAGTTATAATAAGTACTAGAGACAGCCTCCAAGATGGCCGACCGTTGTTTTGAACTTTATCTACTCACGGTTACATACGCCTATTCAAGGAGGCTGACATCTTGCTAGGTCTGGATTCAGGAGCACATTAGTAAATGTCAGTGGCGGTCTGCCATTTAAGACAAGGGAGGACAGGTCTTTTTTTTTTTCATGACCACGGTCTTATTTCTAAAAGAGTATGTTGGATGACTGTAATTCATATGCCATTCAACCAGCTCAATGTAACATCAATAGGTTTAGGCTACTACATGGTACTCTAATTTTCCCCATACCCATCCTGTGCTTGCTACAACTTAGCCTATGAATGAAAGTTTACAACGTAGGTGCACAGATCGAGAGAAATTTGAGACAGACATTGACACATTCAATATCGCCTTGCACACTCTTGCCTGGATCTAGCTGATCTAGGGTGTAATCATTAGTCCAAGAGTTTCTATTGGACAAATTCTGGTATGTTTATCCCTGTTTAGTTCCGTTTGCTTCCGTTTTTAAGAAAAGTTTTTCAACAGAATCGGCGGAATGAATACACCCCTGATCACACACAGTTCAAAGCAGCCACATAAAAACAGCAGATCCTGGACTATCTATTCACTTCAGTCAGTCTGTCTCATCTTCCAATGTCAGGAACCCATCACATTGAATGAGCAGGTCCTGGATGAGAGCACGTAAGTGATTTCCATTGTTTTTCCTTCTGTATGTGGCACAAGCTCTTCCATGTAATAGCATGAATATAAAACGTTAATAACTTCGGCTGTGATTGGTGGGGGGAAAAATCGGTCTCGAAGACAATTCATGAAAAAATTCTATGGATTTCTTTGGCACAAAGGTGATAACGAATTGCCTTCTCTATGGGAATTATCTTTCTGGAAAGATGGCATCCTATGACGGTGCCACGTTGAACGTCACTGAGTTCTTCAGTAAGGCCATTCTACTGTCAATGTTTGTGTCACACCCTGATCTGTTTCACCAGTCTTTGTGCTTGTCTCCACCCCCCTCCAAGTGTTGCCCATCTTCCACCATTATCCCCAGTGTATTTATACCTGTGTTCTCTGTCTGTTGCCAGTTCAATTTGTCTCCTCAAGCGTACCACCGGTTTCCCGTTTGCTCCTGTTTTTTTCTAGTTCCTGTTTTCCTGTTTTCCCGGTTTTGACTATTCTGCCTGCCTGCCGTTATGTACCTTGTCGCATCACCCTGGATTACTGACCTCTACCTGCCCTTGACCTGTCGTTTGCCTGCCCCCCTGTTTTAGTAATACACTTTTGTTACTTCTAAAATGTCTGCATCTGGGTCTTCTCCTGAGCCTTAATAGTTTGTCTATGGAGATTGTATGGCTGTGTGCTCCATTTCATTCACCTGTCAGAAACGGGTGTGACTAAAATAGCCAAATCCACTAATTTGAAGGTGTGTCCACATACTTTTGGTAATGTAGTGTATAATCAGTTAGCTATAGGCCTATTTCAATGGAATGTACAATCAAGTGAGTTCTATTTTTCTACTTGTAGGGTGGCTACTGTCTGTAATGTGTGTCAATAGACGCTGAATGTACAAAACATTAGAAACACCTTAATACTGAGTTGGACCCCCTTTGCCCTCAGAACAGCCTCAATTCATCGGGTCATGGACTCTACAAGGTGTCAAGTGTTCTACAGGGATGCTGGTCCCTGTTGACTACAATGCTTCTCACGCTTGTGTCAAGTTGGCTGGTAGTTGGCTGAATTCACTGTCATGTTCATGGAACCATTCCTGGACAATCCTAGCCTTGTGGCATGGGGCATTATCCTGCTGAAAAAAATCTATTTGCAGATGGTTAAACTGCTGCCATTGAGGGATGCACCTGATTGGCAATGATGTTTTAGATATCCTGTGGCATTCAAATGTTGCTACACTTTTATCAAGGGGCCCAATATGTGCCATGAAAACACACACCACACCATCACCACCAGCCTGCAATGTTGACACGAGGCATTATGGATGCATGTACTCATGTGGTTTTCAAGATGGCGCCGATATAAACTCAGCAAAAAAAGAAACGTCCCTTTTTCAGGACCCTGTCTTTCAAAGATAATTAGTAAAAATCCAAATAACTTCACAGATCTTCATTGTAAAGGGTTTAAACACTGTTTCCTATGCTTGATGAATGAACCATAAACAATTAAGCAGCTTAAGCAATTAAGGTCACAGTTATGAAAACTTAGGACACTAAAGAGGCCTTTCTACTGACTCTGAAAAACACCAAAAGAAAGATGCTCAGGGTCTCTGCTCATCTGCTTGAACTTGCCTCAGGCATGCTGCAAGGAGGCATGAGGACTGCAGATGTGGCCAGAGCAATAAATTGCAATGTCCGTACTGTCAGACACCTAAGACAGCACTACAGGGAGACAGGATGGACAGCTGATCGTCCTCGCAGTGGCAGACCCCGTGTAACAACACCTGCACAGGATCGGTACATCTGAACATCACACCTGCGGGACAGGTACAGGATGGCAACAACAACTGCCCGAGTTACACCAGGAACACACAATCCCTCCATCAGTGCTCAGACTGTCCGCAATAGGCTGAGAGAGGCTGGACTGAGGGCTTGTAGGCCTGTTGTAAGGCAGGTCCTCACCAGACATCACCGGCAACAACATTGCCTATGGGCACAAACCCACCGTCGCTGGATCAGACAGTACTGGCAAAAAGTGCTCTTCACTGATGAGTCGCGATTTTGTCTCAACAGGGGTTATGGTCGGATTCAAATCTATCGTCGAAGGAATGAGCGTTATACCGAGGCCTGTTCTCTGGAGCGGGATCGATTTGGAGGTGGAGGGTCCGTCATGGTCTGGGGCGGTGCGTCACAGCATCATCGGACTGAGCTTGTTGTCATTGCAGGCAATCTCAACGCTGTGCGTTACAGGGAAGACATCCTCCTCCCTCATGTGGTACTCTTCCTGCAGGTTCATCCTGACATGACCCTCCAGCATGACAATGCCACCAGCCATACTGCTCGTTCTGTGCGTGATTTCCTGCAAGACAGGAATGTCAATGTTCTGCCATGGCCAGCGAAGAGCCCGGATCTCAATCTCATTGAGCATGTCCGGGACCTCTTGGATCGGAGGGTGAGGGCTAGGGCTATTTCCCCCCAGAAATGTCCGGGAACTTGCAGGTGCCTTGGTGGAAGAGTGGGGTAACATCTCACAGCAAGAACTGGCAAATCTGGTGCAATCCATGAGGAGGAGATGCACTGCAGTACTTCATGCAACTGGTGGCCACACCAGATACTGAGTGTTACTTTAGATTTGTTCAGAAAGTTTCTTGCATTATTACCTATTGGATCGGTGGTCACTCACCAGCATTTCGACCAGAAATACAATTTTCCTGAATTTGATCCTTTATTCGTACTCTCCAAGGAAATTCCACTGATTCCAGGGGCTGTTCCAAGGCGCCGCAGACGGAGAAGAGGTGTGCAGAGTGGACTTTTGGTTCGACTTGCGGTAGGTTTTGACCAGAAGCGGCTCCTCCACTTGACAACACTACGCGCCAAAAGATTGGCCGATTCCTGGGATTAATCTATTCAAGTAAGTCAGTAAATATATTTTGAAAATGCTAAAAAACTCTAAATTATTAGCTAGCTAGCCACAGCAGGCCACTGTGTGTAGGTGATGAGCTGCTAGCTAGCAACTTTACATACTAGAGTGAAGTTAAATATCATCAGCTAGCTAATGCCATATTAGCTTGTTATCTTAATGTTCACCTATTTATCATTGTAAATTAAAAACTCATAATCCAAATGCATTTGTAGATTACAGCAATGGAAGAGGGTGAAAGGATGTCAGAAAAGGGAGTATTGGTAATAGTTACAGGGCAGGTTGTGGGAGGACATTATGACAAGATTCTACAGTTCGAGTCCTAGAGAGGAAAACTATGAAACCAGAGAGATAATAGTCAGGGCTGTCTAATTGGAATATAATGAAGCCTGTTTCTTTGTGATGTCTGTCCTCAGATACGGAGAGCTGTGAAAGCCTGTCTGCAGATGGAGAGGTCCCAGTGAAGGTCCAAGAGACTGTCTGCAGATGAAGAGGTCCCAGTGACGGTCCAAGAGACTGCAGGCACATCCTTGTATGCCATAGGATTTGTGTGTACTGATGTTAGCACATGTTGTACACAACCATACAGTTCAAATTCACACACAATGTAGGCTACAAACGTATTACAACTGTAGCAGGCCAATCCTGCTCCTGGAGGTCTGCTGGGTGTGCAGGCTTCTCTTCCCACCCTGCACTAACACACCTGATTCACTAATCAATCGTAATGATAATAATAATAATGTGTATTATTGTTGGGCTGGAATAGAAGTCTGCTCACCCAGTAGATCAGGGAGTGGATCAAGGTTGGCCACCTCTGGTATGGATATTTTTGTTTTTCTAAAAATGATGCTTTAATAGCCTACTTACTAAGATGTCTAACATTTACAAACAAGTTAGCTTATTTGTACATTGAAATTATATGTTGATTCATTCCATTTTTATTAATTGTTTAAACTTGTTTTAATTGTTAATATAAAAACATTCACAATGAACTAGTATCAATGTTCATTAATTACAGATCACAATTCTACAATAAAAAGGTGTGAAGGGGATTTGTCTCTAGTTTAGCCATATGTCTACAGTATGTTGGCATTACTGGCCTAATGGACATCCTGCCATCAGTCAGGATGTGGCCCAGAAGTTAATTGACAGCATGCCAGGGCGGATTGCAGAGGTCTTGAAAAAGAAGGGTCAACCAAATATTGACTCTTTGCATCAACTTCATGTAATTGTCAATAAAAGCCTTTGAGACTTATGAAATGCTTGTAATTATACTTCAGTATTCCATACTAACATCTGACAAAATATCTAGAGACTCTGAAGCAGCATTCCTCAAACATACAAGTATTTTACACCATTTTAAAGATAAACTTGTTGTTAATCCCACCACAGTGTCCGATTTCAAAAAGGCTTTACGACGAAAGCACACCATCTGATTATGTTAGGTCAGTACCTAGTCACAGAAAAACACAGCCATTTTTCCAGCCAAAGAGAGGAGTCGCAAAAAGCAGAAATAGAGACATAATTAATCACTAACCTTTGATGATCTTCATCAGATGGCACTCATAGGACTTCATGTTACACAATACATGCATGTTTTGTTCGATAAAGTTCATATTTATATCCAAAAATCTTAGTTTATGTTCAGTAATGTTTTGCGACATCTGGTGATTTTGCAGAGAGCCACATCAATTTACAGAAATACTCATAATAAACATTGATAAAAGATACAGATATCATACATGGAACTTTAGATAAACTTCTCCTTAATGCAACCGCTGTGTCAGATTTCAAAAAAACTTTACGGAAAAAGCACACCATGCAATAATCTGAGTACAGCGCTCAGAGTTCAAAACAAGCCATACAGATACCCGCCATGTTGTGGGGTCAAGAGAAGTCAGAAATAGTATTATAAATATTCCCTTACCTTTGATGATCTTCCTCAGAATGCACTCCCAGGAATCCCAGTTCCACAATAAATGTTTGTTTTGTTCGATAATGTCCATCATTTATGTCCAAAATACCTCCTTTTTGTTTGCGCGTTTAGTTCCAAAATCCAAATTGATGACGCGCAGGCTAGACGAAAAGTAAAAAAAAATCCATTACAGTTCGTAGAAACATGTCAAATGATGTATAGAATCAATCTTTCGGATGTTTTTAACATAAATCTTCAATAATTTTTAATCCGGAGAATTCCTTTGTCTGTAGAAATGCGATGGAACGCATTCGCAGCTAACGCAGCCTGAGTGAGCTCGTGGCACTCTGCCAGAGCCCTGACTCAAACAGCTCCCATTCCCCCTACTTCACAGTAGAAGCCTCAAACAAGGTTATAAAGACTGTTGACATCTAGTGGAAGCCGTAGGAAGTGCATTATGACCCCATAGACACTGTATATTGGATAGGCAAACCTACAAACTCAGATTTCCCAATTCCTGGTAGAATTTTTTCTCAGGTTTTTGCCTGCCATATGAGTTCTGTTATACTCACAGACATCATTCAAACAGTTTTAGAAACTTCAGAGTGTTGTCTATCCAACTCTACTAATAATATGCATATTTAGCAACTGGGACTGAGTAGCAGGCAGTTTACTCTGGGCACCTTATTCATCCAAGCTACTCAATACTGCCCCCAGCCATAAGAAGCTTTAACAGACTTTCAGCATGCTTATATAGAAGGGCACTCAACATGTACTGCACTGACATAAATGACTGATGATTGGTTGAAAGAAATTGATAATAAGAAGATTGTGGGAGCTGTACTGTTAGATTTCAGTGCAGCCTTGGATATTATTGACCATAACCTGTTGTTGAAAAAGCTTTAGTGCTAAGGCTTTTCAACCTCTGCCGTATCGGGGATTCAGAGCTATCTATCGAAAATAACTCAAAGGGTTTTATTTAATGGAAGCGTCTCGAATGTCCAACCTGTATGTGGTGTACTCCAGGGCAGCTCTCTAGGCCCTCTACTCTTTTCTATTTTTACCATTGACCTGCCACGGGCATTTAACAAAGCATGTTTGTCCATGTATGCTGATGATTCAACCATATACGCATCAGAAGCCACAGCTAATGAAGTCACTGAAACCCTTAACAAAGGGTTGCAGTCTGTTTTGGAATGGGTGGCCAGTAATAACTGGTCCTGAACATCTCTAAAACTAAGAGCATTGTATTTGGTACAAATCATTCCTTAAGTGCTAGACCTCAGCTGAATCTGGTAATGAATGGTGTGGCTGTTGAACAAGTTGAGGAAACTAAATGACTTGGTGTTACCTTATATTGTAAACTGTCATGGTCAAAACATAGATTCAATGGTTGAAAAGATGGGGAGAGGTCTAGCAGTAATTAAGCGATGATCTGCTTTTTTGACACCACACTCCAAAAAGCAAGTTCTGCAGGCTCTAGTTTTGTCTAATGTTGATTATTGTCCAGTTGTGTGGGCCAGTGCTGCAAGGAAAGACCTAGTTAAGCTGCAGCTGGCCCAGAACAGAGTGGCACGTTTTGCTCTTAATTGTAATCAGAGGGCTAATATTAATACTATGCATGCCAGTCTCTCTTGGCTACGAGTTGAGGAGAGACTGACTGCATCACTTCTTCTTTTTATAAGAAACATTCATGTTTCCAAAATTGTTTGCATAGTCAACTTACAGCTCTGACACACACACAATTATCCCACCAGACATGCCACAAGTGGTCTTTTTATAGTCCCCAAATCCAAAACAATTTCAAGAAAATGTACAGAATTACATAAAGCCCTTATTGCATGGAACTTCCTTCCATCTCATATTGCTCAAATAAACAGCAAACCTGGTTTTAAAAAACCAGATAAAGCAACACCTCACGCAACAACGCCTCTCCCTTATTTGACCTGGATAGTTTGTGTGTATACATTGATATGTAGGCTACGTGTGCCTTTTTAAAAATGTATGTAGTTCTGTCCTTGAGCTGTTCTTGTCTAATGATGTTCTGTATTATGTCATTCTGTATTATGTTTCATGTTTTGTGTGGACCCCAGGAAGAGTAGCTGCTGCTTTTGCAACAGCTAATGGGGAACCTAATAAAATAACAAATAACAGGCGTATTGAGACTGGTATGGCCGTAAACCAATGACTGTATTGTGTATATATGATATGTAATAATGCCGTAAGCAAAGGAATAACTCTTACTACACTATATCAAGTTTATGTCACTTGAAAAAGTGCAGTGTGATTCTATTTCTATAATTTCAATGGGATAAACAGACATAGTTACTTTAACACAGGCAGAGTTACAAACCTTGTATACATTTAACAACATATATTTGAGTCTTGTGAAAATAGCAGGCCTATCAAATAATGACTTCAGACAAATACATCAGATAACGTTACCTGTATGTGAGGCAGTCTCTAGTATGACAATTTTCTATCAATTTCGCATATAGCATTCTGTGTTTCCCTTGCCCATTAAACTATTTTCTTAAAATGTAATGGGATAATTTCAGCTTTTGGCTTACTATTCTCCCACTCCACCATGAACCTTAATGGTACAGACAGCCAGAATATGATTAAAATTTGACATTTGTTTAGAGAAGATGACAAAATACAACAAACGTTTGAGAGGAAGATGAGGGAAATCCCTTCCACCAGCCTCTATAGTCTGGTACATCCGATCTCTACGGATGTACTCATATCCTCCCCAAAATAATTTAAACAGTACCCATATGAACGTTTTTCTTAGAGACACCGGCATGGGAAACACATAGGCAAGGTGAAGTAATGAAGGCAGAATGTCCGCTTTCAGCACTAACACCTTTTCAGCTAAAAGATAGTCGCTTCACTTTCCACAGTCCCAATCTTTTATTAAGCGAAAATATTTTTTCTTTCCAATTAAACATGTCATCTTTAATTTAATTTCCGAAAGATATCCCAAGCACTACCATTGGTCTGGTGCACACAGTCAAACCACATAACCGATCAGTTCTCCATTTCCACTATCTTTTATTTCTGTTTTATTCTTATTTATCTTCGCCCCGGAGGCAACAGAGAATTCATCATGTAGCTATCATCTCTATCTATGCAGGAGAGTGCATCCGACTGGCAAGACATCAGTAGATTTATAATTGAACACATTTATGAAGATTTTACACTATTATGGAGAGATGTACTGCTTAGATTTTTTCCCCCTACAATAGAAATAATCTGCAACAATTTTATGTAATTAACTTCATTATTATTTTTGCCACATTTCATATTGTAAATGTACAAACCAAACACCACATTTTCTTACCTTAGAAAAAGAAATTGAACTATATTTTAAGACAATTAAATACTCTATCAACAAAAAAGCTGTTAGAATAATAAGTGTCTGTATGTCCCTTAAGATCCTTGTGTAATGTGATATTGTACACCCTAGCCCCGCCCCCAGCCCCGCTAGCCCAATTGTCCTTTGTATATTATTTATATATACTTGTGTTCCCCCCAAGTACTTTTGGTATTGATTTGTTGTTAATAATAATAATAATAAAAAGAGTGCATCCCCCCCCCCCAAAAGAGTTTCCTTACCAGAAAACACATGATACCATAAAGTGCTGTGGATTTGTGCCCAAAAATTAATGAGGAAAGTGAAGAGCTAGTGGATGGTAAATCTAAGATTAAACTTAACAATAGATACATTCCATGTTGTGTCCTCTTTCTATGTTTTAAGATTCTCCAACACATCAGACAACTGTTTGTAAAAATGATCAAAGTTAGCTAGCTAGAACTTTGACAACTGAAGACCACCATGTTGAATGAACGTACAGCACATTACCTACGTTGATGAAGTCTGTTACATTTATCTCCAAACGGCTGCAAACTCATTGGGCTTGCTTCTTGCCAAAACAAAATATCATAAAACATGTCATGCTGTTCATGTCATTATAACAAAGGGAAACTTCTGTGCACTCAAAAATTAAGTGTCAATTTAGCACAACTATTTCACCAATACAGTGTTGCCTTCAATCAAATAAATAAATTAATCAGTTAATTTAATTGAACTGTTGGGGTTACAGAGGGTAAAGGAAGCATTATGAAAGGTAGTCAGTCAGAGTGACCAGGAGGGGTTTTGATTTGTATTTATTACTGATCCCCATTAGCTGCTGCTAAAGCTTCCTGAGGTACAGCAAAATTAAGGCAGTTTATACAATTTTAAAAACATTACAATACATTCACAGATTTCACAACACACTCTGTGCCCTCAGGCCCCTACTCCACCACTACCACATATCTACAGTACTAAATCCATGTGTATGCATAGTGCGTATGTTATCGTGTGTATGCGTGTGTCTGTGCCAATGTTTGTGTTGCTTCACAGTCCCCGCTGTTCCAAAAGGTGTTTTTTTATCTGTTTTTTTAAATCAAATTTTACTGCTTGCATTAGTTACTTGATGTGGAATAGAGTTCCATGGTGTCATTGCTCAATATAGTACTGTGTGCCTCCCATAGTCTGTTCTGTACTTGGGGACTGTGAAGAGACCTCTTGTGGCATGTCTTGTGGGGTATGCAGGGGTATCCGAGCTGTGTGCCAGTAGTTTAGACGGACAGCTCGGTGCATTCACCATTTCAATACCTCTCATAAATAAAAGTATCGATGAAGTCAATCTCTCCTCCACTTTCAGCCAGGAGAGATTGACATGCATATTATTAATGTTAGCTCTCTGTGTATGTCCAAGGGCCAGCCGTGCTGCCCTGTTCTGAGCCAATTGCAATTTTCCTAAGTCCTTTTTTGTGGCACCTGACCACACGACTGAACAGTAGTCAAGGTGCGACAAAACTAGGGCCTGTATGACCTGCATTGTTGATAGTTTTGTTAAGAAGGCAGAGCATCGCTTTATTATAGACAGACTTCTCCCCATCTTAGCTACTACTGCATCAATAAGTTTTGACCATGACAGTTTACAATCTAGGGTTACTCCAAGCAGTTTAGTCATCTCAACTTGCTCAATTTCCACATTATTTATTACAAGATTTAGTTGAGGTTTAGTGAGTGTTTTGTTCCAAATACAATGCTTTTAGTTTTAGAAATATTTAGGGCTAACTTATTCCTTGCCACTCACTCTGAAACTAACTGTGGCTCTTTGCTGAGTGTTGCAGTCATTTCAGTCGCTGTAGTAACTGACGTGTATAGTGTTGAGTCATCCGCATACATAGACACTCTGGCTTTACTCAAAGTCAGTGGTATGTCGTTAGTAAAAAAATTAAAAAGCAAGGGACCTAAACAGCTACCCTGGGGATTTCCTGATTCTAACTGGATTATATTTGAGAGGCTTCCATTAAAGAACATCCCTCTGTGTTAGACAAGTAACTCTTTATCCACATTATAGCAGGGGGTGTAAAGCCATAACACACAAGTTTTTCCAGCAGCAGACTATGATCGATAATGTCAAAAGCTGCACTGAAGTCTAACAAGACAGCCCCCACAATCATGTTGTCATCAATTTCTCTCAGCCAATCATCAGTCATTTGTGTAAGTGCTGTGCTTGTTGAGTGTCCTTCCCTTGATTTTCCAATATCTAGACTGTTCTCCCAGCAGTATTGAGACAGAAAACATAGGGTTAATTAATAGACATGTGTAAGCAGAATAAAGGCTGAGCTCAGGAGAATGTACAGACTGGGTCAGCATGGAGTTAAACACTAGACATGCAAAAACAAGAACGTAAGCGGAAAATGTATGCCGTGCTGCTGTTATAGGCATGAGGAAGTAATTACATAGGTCCTATGACTTGCGTTGAGACATGCAATTGCATTATGTATGTGTGCTTGTGCTGTTGTAGGCCTGAAGGAAGTCATTGCTTAGTCTTGTGACGAGCATTAAGGCATGTGATTGTATTGTATGTGTATGTCTGTGCCATTATAGGCTTGGGGAGAGCCATTGTGTAGTCCCATGAGTATCATGGGACAGACACATGCATTTGTGTCAAGAATTGAGACAGAAAGATAATGGTGGCAAGAGGCCAAGGGGTGTTAACACACATGGTCACTCCCCTCTATGTAGATGATTATCTGAAAGTGGAAACCTATAAAGTCTGAGGTCTGTGGAAAGAGAATGTGGTTCTTCCATGGAAGTGCACGGCTTTGCTACTTTGTAATAAAGTCTAATTTGAATTCACAGGTTCCAGTAAAGGTCTAATATTTCTGAGTCAATATTCCACAACACTATCAAATCAAATCAAATGTATTTATATAGCCCTTCTTACATCAGCTGATATCTCAAAGTGCTGTACAGAAACCCAGCCTAAAACCCTAAACAGCAAGCAATGCAGGTGTAGAAGCACATTGTATCAACCATACAATTTTTCAATTCCTCATCAATCCAAGGAGATTTAACCGTTTTACAGTAATTTTCTTAATGGGCGCTTGCTTATTAGTAACTGGAATAATCAATTTCATAAATGTGTCAAGTGCAGCATCTGGTTGCTCCTCATTACACACCACAGACCAGCAAATATTCTAGAAATAGCATTACACAATCAACATCTTGATAAACTCTATGCAAAGGAGAAGTGTCCTGCAGAAGGCTACGACCCCTTCTCATGTAATGGGGTAGGGCCTTCCCAAGGATGCCGGAATGCACGGACCGTGTTAGTGGGGGAACAGGAAGTTCCGGGCAGGCGTGCACCATTCTTCAGTGTAAAGAAAGCGCCAGAACGGTGCAGTCAAGAAGATTAGCTAAGTGTCCGTTTCTATGTATTACTAAAAGTATGTAATAGCACGTTTAAACTTTCTAATATCAAAAGAATGTCATACCATTTTAAGTAATACATCCGTTAAGCTATTATCACGTTTGGTAGAGGTTTGATGTGTTTTTGTGTCAAGCCGAGTGAAGAACGCGATAACTATTTTACAAGTTAACGTTAACGTTACATAGTTAGAGCCGTTGGGGTTTGTCTGAGTTGATGTACATCATTTTCTCAAGGTAATTTCATAAAGAATCTATTTACTTGAGATGTCTGAATTCGTTTTGCAAGTTATTGGTTTAGTGTAAAATTCACGAGCTGGTAAAATGGCGGCACCAATAATAACAATATTCAAGTCAATACAGGGACATTCCTGTGAATACAATGGAACAAATTCAAAGTGCAGCCAGTGAGGGTGCAGCAGAGAGAGGGTTGCACTACTGTTTTGAAGCTGAATGTAATGATTATCAATTTTTCTACATGTGTACTAAATTTCAGATGCATTAACGTTACGTTGTTTCTATCTTTATCTATATATGTTACTATGGTGTGAACAGAAATACTATCGGTTTTGATAGAAATAATACAGTGAAGACAATGTTATTCAGCACGATAGTTCATAGTGTTGCCTAAAACAAACGGTAACCTTGTACTAAATGGTTTTTGTCATTTATGCATTTGGGAATTCAGGAAATCTACTATAGTTTAAGTGCACTTAAGTTGTGTAGCCTGATTTTAAAGTGAATACTTTGTCTAATATGAATTAATTCATGTTTTGTTGTCAATGTTTAGCTACCAGATCTATTGAAATGAGATCAGTGCTTGACTTGGACAGGAGCTCATCAGAGCTGAGTACCGTCACCTCAAATGTCTACTGTTTGAGCTCATGTTCCTCTTATAGAATATCAGCTCAAAAGTATTGTGGAGCTTCTGCACATAAATATAAACAATATTTTTAGAAAATAAAGTGGCAGAAATGTCAAGACTAACTTTTGTGTCCGTTTCTCTTTATTACTACAGGCCGACTCAGATTAAGTCGGAGGCCGGTAACATCAACAGTGAGGAGGACAAACCCGCCTGCCCCTCTCCTTCCACACGGAGTCCAATCCTACAGTCACTGGGTTCTGATTGTGACAGTGGAGCCCAGTTTGCACCGCAGGATCCAGAGATGGCATCAGTGAAGCTGGAAGACTGCAGTCAAACACTGGAGCTGAATGTCAACATTAAAGATGAAGAAGAGGAGGAGAAGATTGGGAAATCTGTTTCTTCTGGTAAGAGCAGGTTCTATCTAACTAAGTTTGTTGTTCGTTCCAACTTCCCACTGTGTATGAAAAGTTGCAGTACAACTGTTTCATGATGAACTGTTTCAATGAGAAGGTAGATGTTATTTCATGCTACTGACACTTGCATGGTTTGACACCAGTTTTTGTATACAGTTGAAGTCGGAAGTTTACATACACCTTAGCCAAATACATTTAAACTCAGTTTTTCACAATTCCTGACATTTAATCCTAGTAAAAATTCCCTGTCTTAGGTCAGTTAGAATCACCACTTTATTTTAAGAATGTAAAGTGTCAGAATGATAGTAGAGTGATTTATTTCAGCTTTTATTTCTGGGTCAGAAGTTTACATACATTCAATTCGTATTTGGTAGCATTGCCTTTAAATTGTTTAACTTGGGTCAAATGTTTCGGGTAGCCTTCCACATGCTTCCCACAATAAGTTGGGTGAAATTTGGCCCATTCCTCCTGACAGAGCTACTGTAACTGAGTCAGGTTTGTAGGCCTCCTTGCTCACACACGCTTTTTCAGTTCTGCCCACAAATGTTCTATAGGATTGAGGTTAGGGCTTTGTGATGGCCACTCCAATACCTTGACTTTGTTGTCCTTAAGCCATTTTGCCACAACTTTGTAAGTATGCTTGGGGTCATTGTCCTCATGATGCCATCTATTTTGTGAAGTGCGCCAGTCCCTCCTGCAGCAAAGCACCCGCACAATATGATGCCGCCACCCCCGTGCTTCACGGTGGGGATCTTGTTCTTCGGCTTGCAAGCCTCCCCCTTTTTCCTCCAAACATAACAATGGCCATAATGGCCAAACAGTTATATTTTTGTTTCATCAGACCAGAGGACATTTCTCCAAAAAGTACAATTTTTGTCTCCATGTGCAGTTGCAAAACGTAGTCTGACTTTTTTTATTGTGGTTTTGGAGCAGTGGCTTCTTCCTTGCTGAGCGGCCTTTCAGGTTATGTCAATGTAGGACTCGTTTTACTGTGGATATAGATACTTTTGTACCCGTTTCCTCCAGCATCTTCACAATGTCCTTTTCTGTTGTTCTGGGATTGATTTGCAAAGTACGTTCATCTCTAGGAGACAGAACGCGTCTCCTTCCTGAGCGGTATGACGGCTGCGTGGTCCCATGGTGTTTATACTTGCATACTATTGTTTGTACAGATGAACGTGGTACTTTCAGGCATTTGGAAATTGCTCCCAAGGATGAATCAGACTTGTGGAGGTCTACAATTCTTTTCCTGAGGTCTTGGCTGATTTCTTTTGATTTTTCCCATGATGTCAAGCAAAGAGGCACTGAGTTTGAAGGTATGACTTGAAATACCTCCACAGGTACACCTCCAATTGACTCAAATTATGTCAATTAGCCCATCAGAAGCTTCTAAAGCCATGACATAATTTTTGGGAATTTTCCAAGCTGTTTAAAGGCACAGTCAACTTAGTGTGTAGTGAACTTCTGACCCACTGGAATTGTGATATAATGAATTATAAGTGATATAATTTGTCTGTAAACAATTGTTGTAAAAATTGCTTGTGTCATGCACAATGTAGATGTCCTAACCGACTTGCCAAAACGATCGTTTGTTAACAAGAAATTTGTGGAGTGGTTGAAAAACGAGTTTCAATGACTCCAACCTAAGTGTATGTAAACTTCCGACTTCAACTGTAAATCCCTCTCGGACAAGGTGACTTTTATCAATATTTGGCTCTATTTCTTCTCAGATTATATAATGCTAATTAGCATCAAAGTAGACATCATGCAAAACTTATCACTGCAAGCTCTTGCACGTCATCTCTAGCTGACACCTTTGCTAACAGGTATTATGTCAATAAAAAAATTGCACAAGACAGTTCACATAATTGTCTATTTAAATAAATGTAGCTTATTTATAAACGACTAAATTTAGCTTACATAATTAACCCAGAGATCCTTACCTTTGCCTCGATTCGGCACTCTTGTCCAGATCATCATGGCGTTTGTAGGTCCTTATGATAGCCACATTAGCAGCTAATTAAAATTTCATTTTTGTGGTTGGTAAGTACAGGTGAATATATTGATAAAAGTCACCCTGTCCTAGAGACATTTACATGCTTATCAAAACGTCAACCAGGGTATGCCTACATGAAACACAGCCCTTATTTTAAGTGTTTCTAAAATCCTCTGGGAAAAATGAATGGTGGAAAAATGATTGGAACCATTTCCCTGTTTGACTGCTAGGTTTTATGCGTATTAGGATTTATACTGTGGTACTCTATTGGTATGCAGCTACTCGAGGCTAGTGGGGTGTGGATAAGCTGGGACACGCGGTAAGATGGCGGACCAGAAAAAAAGTGGAATGGGGGATTGCAGTGGGGGATTGTACAAGCCTTCTGGAAGATCTGATGAAGAAGATGGTGGACCAGAAAATAAGGAGAGAAGTGGAATATGTTTTGAGTGAATATGGAATGGAGGATCACACAGAGCCTTTAGAAGAGCTACAAGAGGAAAGTGAATGTGACAAGAGTGTGGATGAATTAACTGCGATGGACAATAAATACTTACATGTTTATACTGGAATGAGCGTTCTTTCCACGAATTCACTTTAATATAATGTATAGTGAATTTCTTCACGTTTCTGAGTAAATCCTATAACATGCACTGCGGGAACACAGTGACATTTTCTTACAGAACTTCCTAGATGGACGCGACTGTGCAAATAATGACCCCCGAGAAGGAGCTGAGTGTTGAGTTGGTGAAGGTAACTCGGAGGGAACTCATAATGATTTCTCCTATATCCAGCAAGCGCTCCGGATTTCGCGATTGGGGACAAGAATTGTGACTCAAATTGCTCTCCGGAACAGGGCGGCATTGAAAGAAGTGATATTGAGATTAGGTTTAAGTGTTAAGGAGGAGCAGTTGAAATGGAATATTCCAGGTGTCTGTGATGCCTGTCGTTTGGTGAGTCTTAGATCCGGTGTAGAGCGTGGGGAAACAGAAGACATCTGTCATGCTGATTTTTGATGCAGAGTCTGCCAGATAAGGTGAAGGTAGGAAGTGTCAGTTATCCCATGAGCGCTTTTGTTCCATAAATACTACAGTGTTTTAGGTGTCATTCATGGGCCTGTTGCAGCAGTGTGTAGGTGTGAGATGCTTAGATGTGAGAAGTGTGCATAGGGTTGCAAAGGGTCGGAAGCTTTCCAGTAAATTTCCATGGGAAGTTGAGGCATGGAATTTGGGGAATTTTGCTTAAATTCCTCAAAAAAGTTAGTTTATAACAGTGATTTTTTTCTGGGATACACATAAGGCAATTCTAGGTCTTGTGGCATATTTTGGATCTTGCACACTAATGAGATGCTATTGAGCCCACACTACTACACTGTCTGAGCCAAGGACTACATGCTTTCTGGTACGTTTTGATTACAATACTGGGTGAATATATTTTATGACATATATATTATTTTTTGTTAACTAGGAAATAGTAACCTACCGCAAAGTGTGTTTGCTAGTTAGTTGTTTCTACCATGTGGGTTTTGGCTTGTTTGAGCCTACTAACTGAGTGTTAATTCATCTGTTTCTATACATGTTTCATTTTTTTTTTATCTTACCAAGGAGTTGTTTAATCTAACTGCTTAACTATTTATCTGTACATGGAATTGTATTTGTTATGTTTTTTACTCCTTTGTTTCTAATCTTTACAGGAAAATGCCACAGGCACTTTCTGATGTGTGGAGACATTTCACTGCAGCTAATGTAGAAGGAAAAGCTGTGTACATTTGCAAATACTGTGCCAAATCATATGTGAAGAATGCAGCTAAGATGCAGAATCATCTGGCCAAGTGCATAAAGTTCCCTCAGCTCTCACACAAGCAACCTCTGTCAAAAGTCCCTCTACTTCTATTCAAGGTGAAAATGATGAATCAGTCACCTTATCGATAGAAACAGCTCATGGTCCTCCTGGAATCAGAAGTTTTTGTTGACTCATTGGAGGAACGTAGTCAGAGAAATGCTGATGAATGTCTTGCTCGAGCTGTGAATGTAACTGGTTCACCTCTGATGCTCACAGGCAATGTGTATTAGAAGATATTTCTGAATGTTCTTCGCCCAGCATACACCCCTCCAACCAGACATGCTTTATCTACTCATTTGCTGGATACAGAGATCAAGTGAAGGTCCAGCAAATCATAGAGAAAGCAGACTGTATTGCAATCATCTCTGATAGGTGGTCGAATGTTCGTGGGCAAGGAATAATTAACTACATCATCTCCACCCCTCAACCAGTATTCTATAAGAGCACAGACACAAGGGACAACAGACACACCGGTCTCTACATTGCAGATGAGCTGAAGGCAGTCATCAATGACCTTGGACCACAGAAGGTATTTCCACTGGTGACAGACAATGCTTCGAACATAAAGGCTGCTTGGTCTAAAGTGGAGGAGTCCTACCCTCACATCACACCCATTGGCTGTGCTGTTCATGCATAGAAATCTGCACGTCAAGGACATCATGGCACTGAAAACAATGGATGCACTCTACAAGAGAGCGAAGGAAATGGTTAGGTATGTGAAGGGTCATCATGTTATAGCAGCAATCTACCTCACCAAGCAAAGTGAGAAGAATAAGCACCACATTGAAGCTGTCCAGCAACACCCGTTGGGGTGGTGTTGTCATGTTTGACAGTCTCCTGGAGGGGAAGGAGTCTCTCCAAGAAATGGCCATATCACAGTCTGCCGATATGGACAACCCCATCAAGAGGATCCTCCTGGATGGTGTATTTTGGGAGAGCGTGTTAAGCAGCCTGAAACTCCTGAAACCTATAGCAGTAGCAATTTCACGGATTGAGGGAGACAATGCCATACTGTCTGATGTTCAGACTCTGTTTGCAGATGTAAGAGAAGAAATTTGTACTGCCCTGCCCACTTCACTGTTGCTCCAAGCAGAGGAAACTGCAGTTCTGAAATACATCAAAAAGCGTGAAGACTTTTGCCTGAAGCCCATACACGCCGCAGCGTACATGTTGTACCCCAAGTATGCTGGCAAGAGCATCCTGTCTGGTGCAGAGATCAAGGCCTATGGTGTCATCACTACCGTGTCTCGCCACCTTGGCCTGGATGAGGGCAAGGTTCTTGGCAGTCTGGCGAAGTACACTTCCAAGCAAGGGCTTTGGGATGGAAATGCAATATGGCAGTCGTGCCAACATATCTCATCAGCTATATGCATTGTGTAATATGATGTTACAGGACTGTCATCTGAAGAATTCTGAGCAGGTCAGTGAAAAAATGTATATCTTTTGCTGGGTTATACGTTATCGCTATTTTTGGCTTGAATCAATGCTGTTGTGTGGTTTGCTATTGTAGTAAGCTAATATAATGCTATATTGTGTTTTCGCTGTAAAACACTTAAAAAATCTGAAATATTGGCTGGATTCATAAGATCTTTGTCTTTCATTTGCTGTACGCTGTGTATTTTTCAGAAATGTTTTATGATGAGTATTTAGGTAATTCACGTTGCTCTCTGTAGTTATTCTAGTCGCTTTGGTGAGAGTTGTGATGGTGGCTGCAATGGTAAACTATGATTTATACCTGAAATATGCACATTTTTCTAACAAAACATATGCTATACAATAAATATGTTATCAGACTGTCATCTGATGAAGTTGTTTCTTGGTTAGTGGCTATTTATATCTTTATTTGGTCGAATTTGTGATAGCTACCTATGCAGGAAAAAAATGGTGGAGTAAAAAAAGTTGTGTCTTTTACTAACGTGGTTAGCTAATAGATTTACATATTGTGTCTTCCCTGTAAAACATTTAAAAAATCAGAAATGATGGCTGGATTCACAAGATGTGTATCTTTCATCTGGTGTCTTGGACTTGTGATTTAATGATATTTAGATGCTAGTATTTACTTGTGACGCTATGCTAGGCTATGCTAGTCAGCTTTTTTACTGATGGGGCTGCTCCCGGATCCGGGATTGGGAGGAATTAGAGGTTAACTTAAATTGTCAACTTGGAGTAATTGTAACTACACAGGAGGTTGGAATGGA
The DNA here is from genome assembly GCF_016432855.1 of Salvelinus namaycush. Lineage (NCBI taxonomy): Eukaryota > Metazoa > Chordata > Actinopteri > Salmoniformes > Salmonidae > Salvelinus > Salvelinus namaycush. The sequence continues at coordinate 21,661,829 of NC_052346.1, read as the reverse complement.
AAATAAAGTAAAGTATTTAAATGCGTGGTGGAAAATATACAGATAACATCTTTAGGTTTCCCCAGAGAAATAGCCAGTTTCAATAAATTATCAGATAGCTTGGCTATTTTTTTTTTATTAGCTATTTATCCTCTGGCTAAATTATAGGTTTACTCCTGGTGTAATATTGGGAATTACTTCATTTCTCAGACTGCAGAGTGCTGCAGCACCTCAACACACTTCCCACAGCTATTATTCTATTAGGAAATAAATGAAGAAGTGCAATGCTGGAGAGATGAGTTGCCGGCTCATGTCTATAACAGCACAGAGAGGGAGAAAGATCATAGAAAGTGAATCTCATTTTAGTTCTGTGAGAGATACAGGCGTGCTTCTCTCTCACCACAGTAATCATCAAATCAAGTTTATTTTATATAGCCCTTCGTACATCAGCTAATATCTCGAAGTGCTGTACAGAAACCCAGCCTAAAACCCCAAACAGCAAGCAATGCAGGTGTAGAAGCACGGTGGCTAGGAAAAACTCCCTAGAAAGGCCAAAACCTAGGAAGAAACCTAGAGAGGAACCAGGCTATGAGGGGTGGCCAGTCCTCTTCTGGCTGTGCCGGGTGGAGATTATAACAGAACATGGCCAAAATGTTCATAAGTGACAAGCATGGTCAAATAATAATCAGGAATAAATGTCAGTTGGCTTTTCATATCCGATCATTAAGAGTTGAAAACAGCAGGTCTGGGACAGGTAGGGGTTCCATAAGCGCAGGCAAAACAGTTGAAACTGGAATAGCAGCAAGGCCAGGTGGACTGGGGACAGCAAGGAGTCATCATGCCCGGTAGTCCTGACGTATGGTCCTAGGGCTCAGGTCCTCCGAGAGAGAGAAAGAAAGAGAGAAGGAGAGAATTAGAGAGAGCCAAGATAATGGCCACGCCTTGGTCTAAATAGGCTACAATGTTGCACAAACCATAAACCTGGGACGGCCCAACATGAATACATTCTTAGAATATCAGGCACGTTTTCATATTACGATTTTATGGGCATGACAATTACAGAGGAATCCAAATGTAACTACTCTGATTGGTTTTATGAAGATTTCTACATTGCAAACATTGGAAATTATTTTTCATGCTACCTGATCCTGGCAAATGGGTTCCGGAACGAAAGACTACAGAACTGAGAAGTGCTGGAGGATCCGGCTCAATTAAGCACCGCCCTTCTCATATAGTGGGGTATGGCCATCCCAAGGATCTCTGAATGCGCGGACAGTTGCACCAAATATTTTTTATAACTAAACAAAAATAGACTACAACCAGTTGTTTCCAATAGGAACAGATGAGTCATATTGGGCAGAGCCAAGCTAACAAGATCCTATTGGCGCGTTCTAGTACACATTTATGTTAGGGAACTCCTCTGTGAAGTGCTCGTGTACAATAACTCAATTCGCCTTTGCTTTCCTTCTAAACAATGCTATAAAAAAAATCTACAAAACGTAGTCCACTCTGTTCATAACAGATTTTAGTTTTGGGAACAGAAAACTGTATCAGATGTTTCATCGATTAGAACTTTTTTTAGAATGTCGTCCAAAATCCATCTCGTTCCATCTTTGGTTTGGTGTAAAATTCACGAGCTGGTAAAATGGCGCTGTCCACTCGGTCTGCGTCAACAGACTTCAGTGCTGGTGCAGAGACACAATTTCAGGTCGCACTACAGGTTTGAAGCTTAATGTAATGATGATCATGTGTTCTAATATTCAGACACATTCAGTTGTTTCTATCTTTATAAATGTTACTATGATGTAAATGGGAAATATCATTGGTTTTTGATGTGAAATAATACAGTGGTATTACTATTATTAAGGTTATTCAGGAAAATAGTACATAGTGCTGCCTAAAACAAACTGTAACCTTGAACTAAATGTTTTTGTCATTTCTGC
>NC_052346.1:20757100-20759807 GCF_016432855.1 Salvelinus namaycush | reverse complement strand
TGAGGGGAGACGCCGTCTTTCTGAGGGGCAGCCTGGGGCTTTGAGGGGAGACGCCGTCTTTCTGAGGGCAGCCTGGGGCTTTGAGGGGAGACGCCATCTTTCTGAGTGGCAGCCTGGGGCTTTGAGGGAGACCCGTCTTTCTGAGGGGCAGCTGGGGCTTTGAGGGGAACGCCGTCTTCTGAGGGGCAGCCTGGGGCTTTGAGGGAGAGGACATCTTTCTGAGGGGCAGGCTGGGGCTTTGAGGGGAGACGCCGTCTTTCTGAGGGGCAGCCTGGGCTTTGAGGGGAGGACATCTTTCTGAGGGGCAACCTGGGGCTTTAGGGGAGAGGACATCTTTCTGAGGGCAGCCTGGGGCTTTGAGGGGAGACGCCGTCTTTCTGAGGGCAGCCTGGGGCTTTGAGGGAGACGCCGTCTTTCTGAGGGGCAGCCTGGGGCTTTGAGGGGAGAGGACATCTTTCTGAGGGGCAGCCTGGGGCTTTGAGGGGAGACGCCGTCTTTCTGAGGGGCAGCCTGGGGCTTTGAGGGGAGAGGACATCTTTCTGAGGGGCAACCTGGGCTTTGAGGGGAGACGCCATCTTTCTGAGGGGCAGCCTGGGGCTTTGAGGGAGACGCCATCTTTCTGAGGGCAGCCTGGGGCTTTGAGGGGAGACGCCGTCTTTCTGAGGGGCAGTCTGGGGCTTTGAGGGGAGACGCCATCTTTCTGAGTGGCAGCCTGGGGCTTTGAGGGGAGACGCCGTCTTTCTGAGGGGCAGCCTGGGGCTTTGAGGGGAGACGCCATCTTTCTGAGGGGCAGTCTGGGGCTTTGAGGGGAGAAGCCATCTTTCTGAGTGGCAGCCTGGGGCTTTTGAGGGGAGACGCCGTCTTTCTGAGGGGCAGCCTGGGGCTTTGAGGGGAGACGCCATCTTTCTGAGGGGCAGCCTGGGGCTTTGAGGGGAGACGCTATCTTTCTGAGGGGCAGCCTGGGGCTTTGAGGGGAGACGCCGTCTTTCTGAGGGGCAGCCTGGGGCTTTGAGGGGAGAGGACATCTTTCTGAGGGGCAGCCTGGGGCTTTGAGGGGAGACGCCATCTTTCTGAGGGGCAGCCTGGGGCTTTGAGGGGAGACGCCGTCTTTCTGAGGGGCAGTCTGGGGCTTTGAGGGGAGAGGACATCTTTCTGAGGGGCAGTCTGGGGCTTTGAGGGGAGAGGACATCTTTCTGAGGGGCAGTCTGGGGCTTTGAGGGGAGAGGACATCTTTCTGAGGGGCAGTCTGGGACAAAGTCAGAGTGGTGTGCTCAGGAGGTGTGTGTGTGCTTGCGCACGGTGTGCCGGTGTGTGTGCGTGCGCACGTGTGTGTGGTGTGTGTACATGTGTGTGTGTGTGTGTGTGTGTGTGTGTGTGTACATGTGTGTGTGTGTGTGTATACTTCTTCTTATTGTTACTTTGTCCTTGATGTTCACACTATGTACTGTAGATTAATGACTAGCCAGGGCTAAAGATATCCATGACATTCATTGTGCCAATATCAGAAAGTTAGGCCTACGTATTTTACACTTTAAAGCCAACAGCACAAACTGGTATGGTATGGATATCTCTGGTACAGATATCTCTGGTATGGCTGTCTCTGCTATGGATATCTCTGGTATGGATATCTCTGGTATGGATATCTCTGGTATGGATATCTCTGGTATGGCTATCTCTGCTATGGCTATCTCTGGTATGGCTATCTCTGGTATGGATATCTCTGGTATGGCTATCTCTGGTATGGCTATCTCTGGTATGGCTATCTCTGCTATGGATATCTCTGGTACGTGCGTTTGTGTGTGTGTGCATCCTTCATCAGGAAACAACAGGACATCGCAACAGGAATCTCCACATGGTGCCTGAGTCTCTAATAACTAGATCAGCGGGTGTGACTGTCATGGTTACCGTACTGCAGAATGACCCTTTACAACAAACAGTACCTTACAGTACATTCCCATCTGTTTGTGCTAACTGACCATAGACCATACGAGTTGGAGCCAGGCTACACATGTTTGTCAAGATGATGTGGCAAATGATTACCTTTACAAACTTCACAACCCTGAGCCATATAGGTATCTCATTATTTTATCATACATTATAATATTATATCATTTGTCTTTGTCCATCTGTCGTACATATATCTCCATAACTTTGTGTCAAATCAGATCAAATAAATACATTAAAGAGACAAAGTAAACGGACAGAACAAACAGGCTATACTGTAACAACAAGAAATAGAAATTCTGTAAAACCTCCACAATTAAATATTTTGGATGAAATATTGAATTATTATTATATATAGTTAGAATCTCATAATCTTTTTTACATTTCTTTTTAAAGCTCTTGCAATATTACACAATTATTCATTCTACAATACTTATTAAATCTCCATTTAGGCCTACATATCGTTAAATAAAGTCATTTAATTTAAATCAAATAAAATTAATGTCATGAATAATATAATATAATATCAATACAAATTCTATCAAATGTTTGAAGCATCAAAAAAGGTCAGATTTTTACGGCCAGTCAGTCATATAGTCCTGAACTTAGAGAGATAACCTTCCGATCTCTATAGTCCTAGGTGCGTCTGGCGGCCAGCAGGCGGCAGTAGTGAGAGCCCAGAGTCCTATTCATTAGGGCACACAATTGAAAACGTTTTAAAACGCTTCGCAACGCACCACAAAAAAATAAGCGTTTCTTATTG
>NC_052346.1:20724600-20752100 GCF_016432855.1 Salvelinus namaycush | reverse complement strand
CATAGTGTTTCACACCCTAATATCTCACTCCTACATCCGTATCATAGTGTTTCACACTCTGATATCTCACTCCTACATCCTTATCATAGTGTTTCACACCCTGATATCTCACTCCTACATCCGTATCATAGTGTTTCACACCCTGATATCTCACTCCTACATTCTTATCATAGTGTTTCACACCCTAATATCTCACTCCTACATCCGTATCATAGTGTTTCACACTCTGATATCTCACTCCTACATCCGTATCATAGTGTTTCACACCCTGATATCTCACCCCTACATCCTTATCATAGTGTTTCACACCCTGATATCTCACTCCTACATCCTTATCATAGTGTTTCACACTCTGATATCTCACTCCTACATCCTTATCATAGTGTTTCACACCCTGATATCTCACTCCTACATCCGTATCATAGTGTTTCACACCCTGATATCTCACTCCTACATTCTTATCATAGTGTTTCACACTCTGATATCTCACTCCTACATCCTTATCATAGTGTTTCACACCCTGATATCTCACTCCTACATCCGTATCATAGTGTTTCACACTCTGATATCTCACTCCTACATCCTTATCATAGTGTTTCACACCCTGATATCTCACTCCTACATCCGTATCATAGTGTTTCACACTCTGATATCTCACTCCTACATCCTTATCATAGTGTTTCACACCCTAATATCTCACTCCTACATCCTTATCAGAGTGTCTCACTCCTACATTCTTATCATAGTGTTTCACACCCTGATATCTCACTCCTACATTCTTATCATAGTGTTTCACACCCTGATATCTCACTCCTACATCCTTATCATAGTGTTTCACACCCTGATATCTCACTCCTACATTCTTATCATAGTGTTTCACACCCTGATATCTCACTCCTACATCCTTATCATAGTGTTTCACACCCTGATATCTCACTCCTACATCCTTATCAGAGTGTTTAACACCCTAATATCTCACTCTTACATCCTTATCAGAGTGTCTCACTCCTACATTCTTATCATAGTGTTTCACACCCTGATATCTCACTCCTACATTCTTATCATAGTGTTTCACACCCTGATATCTCACTCCTACATCCTTATCATAGTGTTTCACACCCTGATATCTCACTCCTACATCCTTATCATAGTGTTTCACACCCTGATATCTCACTCCTACAACCTTATCCTAGTGTTTCACACTCTGATATCTCACTCCTACATTCTTATCATAGTGTTTCACACCCTGATATCTCACTCCTACATTCTTATCATAGTGTTTCACACCCTGATATCTCACTCCTACATTCTTATCATAGTGTTTCACACCCTGATATCTCACTCCTACATCCTTATCAGAGTGTTTAACACCCTAATATCTCACTCTTACATCCTTATCAGAGTGTCTCACTCCTACATTCTTATCATAGTGTTTCACACCCTGATATCTCACTCCTACATTCTTATCATAGTGTTTCACACCCTGATATCTCACTCCTACATCCTTATCATAGTGTTTCACACCCTGATATCTCACTCCTACATCCTTATCATAGTGTTTCACACCCTGATATCTCACTCCTACAACCTTATCATAGTGTTTCACACTCTGATATCTCACTCCTACATTCTTATCATAGTGTTTCACACCCTGATATCTCACTCCTACATTCTTATCATAGTGTTTCACACCCTGATATCTCACTCCTACATTCTTATCATAGTGTTTCACACCCTCATATCTCACTCCTACATTCTTATCATAGTGTTTCACACCCTGATATCTCACTCCTACATCCTTATCATAGTGTTTCACACCCTGATATCTCACTCCTACATCCGTATCATAGTGTTTCACACCCTGATATCTCACTCCTACATCCTTATCATAGTGTTTCACACCCTGATATCTCACTCCTACATCCTTATCATAGTGTTTCACACCCTGTCTTCCCTCGTCATTTTCCCAAAGATGATATCTCACTCCTACATCCTTATCATAGTATATTTAAGCAATAAGGCCCGAGGAGGTGTGATATATGGCCAATATACCACAGCTAAGGGCTGCTCTTACGCACAACACAACGCAGAGTGCCTGGACACAGCCGTTAGCCGTGGTATAGTGGCCATGTACCACAAACCCCCGAGGTGCCTTATTGCTATTATACACTGGTTACCAACATAATTAGAGCAGTAAAAATTTATGTTTTGTCATACCCGTGGTATACGGTCTGATATACCACGGCTGTCAGCCAATCAGCATTCAGGGCTGGAACCACCCAGTTTATAATTGCCATTAAACCCATTCAGGTCGGTGCCGCCACGTTTAGCAGCTCAGTGAGAGACATACTGCTGATAAAACAGTGCTAGAAGCAGTCAGAAACCAGACAGTAAGTGGTGAAATCAGCCTGTGATGAACAACAGAAAAAGCTATGGACCTCGTTCTTAGCAGGGCGTTGTGAGTGAAAGGAGGCCGGGTTGTCCCGCGTGGAGTCTTTAATCTGGGGTCGGGGGTGAGAGGTCACCACCTCTTTAGAAGACGGCTCACTCTGTAGACCAGATGGACAGACAGACAGACAGACAGACAGACAGACAGACAGACAGACAGACAGACAGACAGACAGACAGACAGACAGACAGACAGACCGACAGATAGACCGACAGATAGACAGACAGACAGACAGATATAGCATGTGAGGCAGACAGTACGAAGTAGGAGTGTGTGTGTGTGAGAGAGAGAGATCAGGAGAGAGACAGCAATAATGAGAGTTAGGCCAGATACTGTAGCTATGATTCTGCCTCAAAGAGAGATACACAGACACACATATGCACATACACGCACACACACATACACACACTGCTGTCAGTCAATTATTGACACTGACCCTGGTCGTGTCTTCAGTGCAGTCCTCTCTGGACGATCCAACAGAGTGTCCTACGGAGTGTCTGGTGAGGGTGCGGTGCTGAAGCTGGGGGGAGAGCATCTGCAGACTGCTAGCCCTGGTGGGCAACCCCTGGCCCACCATTAAGCCCCCCTCACTACCCCCTCCACCCCCACCTACGTGGGACCTGTGGCGCTCACTCCTCCTCACGTACATGGAGTGGCGGTGAGGCCTCTGCTGGGAAGAGAAGGGACTGGTGTAGCCCAGGCCGTAGGGGTAGGACTCATGGGGGGAGGCCAGGGTGTGAGCTCCGTGGTTCCCCCCACCATCCCCTTCTCCTCCTGGGTCAAGAAGCTCCGGGCCCGGGGCCAAGGCCTCCTCTGGAGCTTTGTGTCTGGAAGAGGAGAGGCGTCGGCAGGATGAGTCCAGGGTGGAGCTCTCCAGGCGGGGGTTGTTGCCGCGGGACGAGGGGCTGTGGCCGGAGGAGTGGCCGGTGTGGCTGGATGTGTGGCCAGAAGAGTGGCGTTCGCTGTGGCGGGGGGCCTGGGGACTTCCAGGTGGGGCGTGGCCAGAAGTGTGGCGTTCGCTGTGGCGGGGGGCCTGGGGACTTCCAGGGGGGGCGTGGCCAGAAGAGTGTCGTTCGCTGTGGCGGGGGACCTGGGGACTTCCAGGGGGGGCGTGGCCAGAAGTGTGGCGTTCGCTGTGGCGGGGGACCTGGGGACTTCCAGGTGGGGCATTGAGGTTAAGGTCCAGGCAGCTGAAATAACATATAGACTGACCTCAACCATGAGTACAACAACACACATATTTACTAGCCATCAGACCTAAATAAAACTCTAATTCTCAACGAGAATACAATGTTCAGATCTGGCCTCAGGGGACTACACATTTCCAAATACACACCATCACCAAGACTACACAAAATCAATAAGCTAGCATGCCCTTCAATGTTGGAGACTAAGATACATTCATTAACCAGCCCCTGACAGCTCTCTCTCTCTCTAGGTTAACCAGCCCCTGACAGCTCTCTCTCTCTCTAGGTTAACCATTCCCTGACAGCTCTCTCTCTCTCTAGGTTAACCGTTCCCTGACAGCTCTCTCTCTCTCTAGGTTAACCAGCCCCTGACAGCTCTCTCTCTCTCTAGGTTAACCGTTCCCTGACAGCTCTCTCTCTCTCTAGGTTAACCAGCCCCTGACAGCTATCTCTCTCTCTCTAGGTTAACCATTCCCTGACAGCTCTCTCTCTCTCTAGGTTAACCGTTCCCTGACAGCTCTCTCTCTCTCTAGGTTAACCAGCCCCTGACAGCTCTCTCTCTCTCTCTCTCTAGGTTAACCAGCCCCTGACAGCTCTCTCTCTCTCTAGGTTAACCATTCCCTGACAGCTCTCTCTCTCTCTAGGTTAACCGTTCCCTGACAGCTCTCTCTCTCTCTAGGTTAACCAGCCCCTGACAGCTCTCTCTCTCTCTCTCTCTCTCTCTCTCTCTCTCTCTCTAGGTTAACTATTCCCTGACAGCTCTCTCTCTCTCTAGGTTAACCGTTCCCTGACAGCTCTCTCTCTCTCCCTAGGTTAACCGTTCCCTGACAGCTCTCTCTCTCTCTAGGTTAACCGTTCCCTGACAGCTCTCTCTCTCTCTCAAGGTTAACCATTCCCTGACAGCTCTCTCTCTCTCTCTCTAGGTTAACCATTCCCTGACAGCTCTCTCTCTCTCTCTCTCTAGGTTAACCGTCCCTGACAGCTCTCTCTCTCTCTCTCTAGGTTAACCATTCCCTGACAGCTCTCTCTCTCTCTCTCTCTAGGTTAACCGTCCCTGACAGCTCTCTCTCTCTCTCTCTAGGTTAACCATTCCCTGACAGCTCTCTCTCTCTCTCTAGGTTAACCATTCCCTGACAGCTCTCTCTCTCTCTAGGTTAACCATTCCCTGACAGCTCTCTCTCTCTAGGTTAACCGTTCCCTGACAGCTCTCTCTCTCTCTCAAGGTTAACCATTCCCTGACAGCTCTCTCTCTCTCTCTCTAGGTTAACCATTCCCTGACAGCTCTCTCTCTCTCTCTCTCTAGGTTAACCGTCCCTGACAGCTCTCTCTCTCTCTCTCTAGGTTAACCATTCCCTGACAGCTCTCTCTCTCTCTCTCTCTAGGTTAACCGTCCCTGACAGCTCTCTCTCTCTCTCTCTAGGTTAACCATTCCCTGACAGCTCTCTCTCTCTCTCTAGGTTAACCATTCCCTGACAGCTCTCTCTCTCTCTAGGTTAACCATTCCCTGACAGCTCTCTCTCTCTAGGTTAACCATTCCCTGACAGCTCTCTCTCTCTCTAGGTTAACCATTCCCTGACAGCTCTCTCTCTCTAGGTTAACCATTCCCTGACAGCTCTCTCTCTCTCTAGGTTAACCGTTCCCTGACAGCTCTCTCTCTCTAGGTTAACCATTCCCTGACAGCTCTCTCTCTCTCTAGGTTAACCAGACCCTAACAGCTCTCTCTCTCTAGGTTAACCATTCCCTGACAGCTCTCTCTCTCTAGGTTAACCGTTCCCTGAGAGCGCTCTCTCTCTCTAGGTTAACCGTTCCCTGACAGCTCTCTCTCTCTAGGTTAACCATTCCCTGACAGCTCTCTCTCTCTAGGTTAACCGTTCCCTGACAGCTCTCTCTCTCTCTCTCTAGGTTAACCATTCCCTGACAGCTCTCTCTCTCTCTAGGTTAACCATTCCCTGACAGCTCTCTCTCTCGCTAGGTTAACCATTCCCTGACAGCTCTCTCTCTCTAGGTTAACCAGCCCCTGACAGCTCTCTCTTTCTCTAGGTTAACCGTCCCTGACAGCTCTCTCTCTATGTTAACCGTTCCCTGACAGCTCTCTCTCTCTAGGTTAACCATTCCCTGACAGCTCTCTCTCTCTCTAGGTTAACCATTCCCTGACAGCTCTCTCTCTCTCTCTCTCTAGGTTAACCGTCCCTGACAGCTCTCTCTCTCTCTCTAGGTTAACCGTTCCCTGACAGCTCTCTCTCTCTAGGTTAACCGTCCCTGACAGCTCTCTCTACCTCTCTAGGTTAACCGTCCCTGACAGCTCTCTCTCTCTCTAGGTTAACCGTTCCGTGACAGCTCTCTCTCTCTCTCTAGGTTAACCATTCCCTGACAGCTCTCTCTCTCTAGGTTAACCATACCCTTACAGCTCTCTCTCTCTCTAGGTTAACCATTTCCTGTCAGCTCTCTCTCTAGTTTAACCATTTCCTGACAGCTCTCTCTCTCTCTCTCTCTCTCTCTCTAGGTTAACCATTTCCTGACAGCTCTCTCTGTCTAGGTTAACCATTTCCTGTCAGCTCTCTCTCTATGTTAACCATTTCCTGACAGCTCTCTCTCTCTCTCTCTAGGTTAATCATTTCCTGACACTCTCTCTCTATGTTACCTGGCAGGGAAGAAGCGGGCGGAGATTCCAGGGGTTGCCGTAGGGTCGTCGGGGTGCACGCCCCTCACCCCATCTCCAAGGTTACCACCCACAGACTTGGCATTGTTGCTCAGGGCGCTGTGGCTCTTGGACAGGCTCAGGTAGGAGCTGGAACTCTTGGAGGAGCTGTGGGTGGAGTCTATGTTGTGTCCACCATGGCGGCCATGTTGTTTCTCCATGGTATTGGTCTTGCCCTCCAGAAAGGAAGAGTGTCGTCCCTGCCCTACTGGAAATGTTCAAATGTAAAAAATGGGCTGGCAATGCATTTATAAGTAGTCTTGCCTGAGACAGAACGGCCCATAGGGCCATAAGGCAGCTTTATGTTCCAGTATACCCCCTGGACAGGATTCTAGTCTAGAGCATTTTTCATTTGAAGTATTAAGGAAGTGGTATGTATTAATCTTATGTGAATGTTTCAATAGGGTGACCCCGGACCTTGCTGTTGCTGCAGCTGAGAGCGGGAGGTGGACTTCACGTACATGGCTCCAGGGCCCTGCTGGTCAGGAGCCTTGGCCCCTGGGGGCCCAACACCAACCAGGTTGAAGTCAAACTGTGTCGTGCCCTTTAAAATAAAGAGAAGACAAGAGAAGATAAAATCAGACAAGATAATGACTTTATTGTCCCCAACCACGGGAAAATGTTGTTTTCAGCCTTGTGCATTTATATGAAAATACATGCCAAGAATAAACACAGGTCAAGACATAGACAGTTGGAGAAACAAACTAAATGAATACAATGTATGTAAACAAGTGTAGTTTGGTCCATAAGGAGCTGAATAAGTCAATGAAAGTAGAGGTCCTGACGTTGTTTACCTTGGTGTCCTTGGGGCTGAGCAGGTGTGGCATGTTGTTGTTGACCAAGTCCTTACTACAGGTGATGGAGCGGTTGAGGGTCTGGGTCATGTAAGCCTTGGGGTGGAGGGTGGGGCTCAGGCTGGACGACACAGGCTTGTTGCCGTTCAGGAAGCTGTCGTTGCCTAGGTGAAGGTCGCCATGGCGAGGTAGGCTGGAACATTCCTTACTGTTAGAGTGACGGTGACCCGAGCTCTTACTGCCGTGGCTTCTGTTTGGTGGAGGGGAGGGAGGGAGGGAGGTATTAAGATCGAAAGATATTGAGATTGAGAGATATTGAGAGGTAAGGTACAGGTATAGGTAATCCATAGATCTAAGTAGCTTATTTTATCTGTGCTAGAACAACATAGCCAGATGTGAAACCATGCAGTGTCCAGAACCTAACCAGACCCCATGCAGTGTCCATAACCTAACCAGACCCCATGCAGTGTCCAGAACCTAACCAGACCCCATGCAGTGTCCAGAACCTAACCAGACCCCATACAGTGTCCAGAACCTAACCAGACCCCATGCAGTGTCCAGAACCTAACCAGACCCCATGCAGTGTCCAGAACCTAACCAGACCCCATGCAGTGTCCAGAACCTAACCAGACCCCATGCAGTGTCCAAAACCTAACCAGACCCCATGCAGTGTCCAGAACCTAACCAGACCCCATTCAGTATCCAGAACCTAACCAGACCCCATTCACTATCCAGAACCTAACCAGACCCCATTCACTATCCAGAACCTAACCAGACCACTTGTAGTATCCAGTGCAGTGCTGACCTGGTGGCCACGGGGTTCTGACAACAACAACAACAACAACAACAACAACAACACCAACAACCTCCTACAGTGCTGACCTGGTGGCCACGGGGTTCTGACAACAACAACAACAACAACATCAACACCAACAACCTCCTACAGTGCTGACCTGGTGGCCACGGGGTTCTGACAACAACAACAACAACAACATCAACACCAACAACCTCCTACAGTGCTGACCTGGTGGCCACGGGGTTCTGACAACAACAACAACAACAACAACAACAACAACAACAACAACACCAACAACCTCCTACAGTGCTGACCTGGTGGCCACGGGGTTCTGACAACAACAACAACAACAACATCAACACCAACAACCTCCTACAGTGCTGACCTGGTGGCCACGGGGTTCTGACAACAACAACAACAACAACAACAACAACAACAACACCAACAACCTCCTACAGTGCTGACCTGGTGGCCACGGGGTTCTGACAACAACAACAACAACAACAACAACATCAACAACAACAACCTCCTACAGTGCTGACCTGGTGGCCACGGGGTTCTGACAACAACAACAACAACAACAACAACAACCTCCTACAGTGCTGACCTGGTGGCCACGGGGTTCTGACAACAACAACAACAACAACAACACCAACAACCCCCTACAGTGCTGACCTGGTGGCCACGGGGTTCTGACAACAACAACAACAACAACAACAACATCAACACCAACAACCTCCTACAGTGCTGACCTGGTGGCCACGGGGTTCTGACAACAACAACAACAACAACATCAACACCAACAACCTCCTACAGTGCTGACCTGGTGGCCACGGGGTTCTGACAACAACAACAACAACAACATCAACACCAACAACCTCCTACAGTGCTGACCTGGTGGCCACGGGGTTCTGACAACAACAACAACAACAACAACAACAACAACAACACCAACAACCTCCTACAGTGCTGACCTGGTGGCCACGGGGTTCTGACAACAACAACAACAACAACATCAACACCAACAACCTCCTACAGTGCTGACCTGGTGGCCACGGGGTTCTGACAACAACAACAACAACAACAACAACAACAACAACACCAACAACCTCCTACAGTGCTGACCTGGTGGCCACGGGGTTCTGACAACAACAACAACAACAACAACAACAACAACCTCCTACAGTGCTGACCTGGTGGCCACGGGGTTCTGACAACAACAACAACAACAACAACAACAACAACAACACCAACAACCTCCTACAGTGCTGACCTGGTGGCCACGGGGTTCTGACAACAACAACAACAACAACAACATCAACACCAACAACCTCCTACAGTGCTGACCTGGTGGGCACAGTGTTCTCCATGTGGCTGTGGGGCTTCCTCTTGGAGGAGCGTGGGGGGTTAGGGGAGGGTGGTGCTGGGGCGGGCTGCTCCAGGAGGCGGAGGGGCTGGAAGGCTGGGTGGTTCAGACTCTGTTCTGTCAGGTAGCGGTCAGAAGGGACCAGCAACAACAGGTTCTAGAGAGGGAGGAGACAGACCACAGGGGTTTAGGACACACTTCTTTATTACAGCTTGACAATAAAACAGGTCAATCACTAAACTCTATCCATATATATATATATATATATATATATATATATATATATATATATATATATGTTACCAGTCAAAAGTTTGGACACACCTACTCATTCATGGGGTTTTTCTGTATTTTTACTATTTTCTACATTGTAGAATAATAGTGAAGACATCAAAACTATGAAACAACACATATGGAATCATGTAGTAACCAAAAAAACAGTTACACAAATCAGTTTTGCACACTCTTGGCATTCTCTCAACCAGCTTCATGAGGTGGTCACCTGGAATTCATTTAAATTAACAGGTGTGCCTTGTTAAAAGTTAATTTGTGGAATTTTTTCCCTTCTTAATGCATTTGAGCCAATCAGTTGTGTTGTGACCAGGTAGGGGTGGTATACAGAAGATAGACCTATTTCGTAAAAGATCAAGTCCATATTATGGCAAGAACAGCTCAAATAAGCAAAGAGAAACGACAGTACATCATTACTTTAAGACATCAAGGTCAGTCAATCTAGAAAATTTCAAGAACTTTTTAAAGTTTCTTCAAGTGCAGTCGCAAAAACAATCAAGCGCTTGACGAAACTGTCTCTCATGAGGACCGCCACAGGAAAGGAAGACCCAGAGTTACCTCTGCTGCAGAGGATAAGTTCATTAGAGTGACCAGCCATCGGCAATAAACTGCACCTCAGATTGCAGCCCAAATAAATGCTTCACAGAGTTCAAGTAACAGACACATTTCAACATCAACTGATCGGAGACCACTTCTAAAGGACACCAATAATAAGAAGAGACTTGCTTGGGCCAAGAAACATGAGCAATGGTGTAAATCTGTCCTTTGGTCTGATGAGTCCAAATTTGAGATTTTTGGTTCTAACTGCTGTGTCTTTGTGAGAAGCAGAGTAGGTGAACAGATGATCTCAGCATGTGTGGTTCCCACCATGAAGCATGGAGGAGGAGGTGTGATGGTGTGGGGGTGCTTTGCTGGTGACACTGGCATTGATTTATTTAGAATTCAAGGCACACTTAATCAGCATGGCTACCACATAATTCTGCAGCAATACGCCTTCCCAGGCTGTGTAAGGGCTATTTGACCAAGAAGGAGAGTGATGGAGTGCTGCATCAGATGACCTGGACTCCACAATCACCTGACCTCAACCCAATTGGAGTTGGACCGCAGAATGAAGGAAAAGCAGCCAACAAGTGCTCAGCATATGTGGGAACTCTTTCAAGACTATTGGGAAAGCATTCCAGGTGACTACCTCATGAAGCTGGTTGAGAGACCAGCTGTTTCCGGAAGACTGTGTGATCACGCTCTCCGCAGTCGATGAGTAAGACCTTTAAACAGGTCAACATTCACAAGGCCGCGGCGCCAGATGGATTACCAGGACGGGTACTACTAGCATGCGCTGACCAACTGGCAAGTATCTACACTGACATTTTCAACCTCTCCCTGTCCGAGTCTGTAATACCAACTTGTTTTAAGCACACCACCATAGACCCTGTGCACAAGAACACTAAGGTAACCTGTCTGTAGCCATGAAGTGCTTTGAAAGGCTGGTCATGGCTCACATCAACACCATTATCCCAGAAACCCTAAACCCACTCCAATTTGCATACCGCCCTAACAGATCCACAGATGATGCAATCTCTATTGCACTCCACACAGCCCTTTCCCACCTGGACAAAAGGAACACCTATGTGAGAATGTTGTTCATTGACTACAGCTCAGCGTTCAACACCATAGTGCCCTCAAAGCTCATCAATAAGCTAAGGACCCTGGGACTAAACACCTCCCTCTGCAACTGGATCCTGGACTTCCTGACGGGCCGCCCCCAGGTGGTGAGGGTAGGTAGCAATACATCTGCCACGCTGATCCTCAACACAGGGGCCCCTCAGTGGTGCGTGCTCAGTCCTCTCCTGTACTCCCTGTTCACTCATGACTGCACGACTCCAACACCATCATTAAGTTTGCTGAGTACACAACAGTGGTAGGCCTGATCACCGACAACAACGAGACAGCCTGTAGGGAGGAGGTCACCTGTCCGTGTGGTGCCAGAACAACAACCTCTCCCTGAACTTGATCAAGACAAAGGAGATGATTGTGGACTACAGGAAAAAGAGAACCGCTCACGCCCCCATTCTCATCGACGGGGCTGCAGTGGAGCAGGTTGAGAGCTTCAAGTTCCTTGGTGTCCACATCACCAACAAACTAACATGGTCCAAGCACACCAAGACAGTCGTGAAGAGGGGACGACAAAACCTATTCCCCCTCAGGAGACTGAAAAGATTTGGCATGGGTCCTCAGATCCTCAAAAGGTTCTACAGCTGCACCATCGAGAGCATCCTGACTGGTTGAATCACTGCCTGGTATGGCAACTGCTCGGCCTCCCACGCAAGGCACTACAGAGGGTAGTGTGTACAGCCCAGTACATCACTGGGGCAAAGCTTCCTGCCATCCAGGACCTCTATACCAGGCGGTGTCAGAGAAAGGCCCTAAAATTCTCAAAGACTCCAGCCACCCTAGTCATAGACTGTTTAACTACATGTACATATTACCTCCATTACCTCGACTAACCAGTGCCCCCGCACATTGACTCTGTACCGGTACCCCCTGTAGATTGACTCTGTACCGGTACCCCCTGTAGATTGACTCTGTACCGGTACCCCCTGTAGATTGCCTCGCTATTGTTATTTTACTGCTGCTATTTTATTATTTGTTACTTTATTTATTTTTTTATTTGTTTTTAGGTATTTTTTTTAAAACGGCATGGTTTGTAAGTAAGCATTTCACTGTAAGGTCTACTACACCTGTTGTATTCGGCGCATTTGACAAATACAATTTGATTTGATTTGAGATGCAGAAAAACCCTTGAATGAGTAGGTGTGTCCAAACTTTAGACTGGTACTGTATATATAATCCAAAGTTTATTATCATTAAACTATAGTTCAAAGTTCATATATATTGTTTTGTAAATACAGTGAAGCACATATACATTTGATTAATTTAACAGACACTCTTATCTAGAGCAACTTACAGTAGTGAGTTCATACATTTTCATAGTGGTCCTCAGTGGGAATCGAACCCACAACCCTGGCGTTGAAAGCACCTTGCTCTACTAACTGAGCTACAGCATTCTTAAAGCAGATCTCTACATTTGCTGTATAGAAACAGCACATAATAAAAACCACAAGACCGTGGTGGCTTTTCACCATGTCGATCCAGAGACAGAGAGATGGGTGGGAGGGTTTATCACACCATTCATCTCCTGAGGAGAGTGTGATGTACTGGAGGCCTAGCTAACAGCAGAGTACTGACTGACCCACAGCTTTAGTCATAGACATACATTAGCTAACAGCAGAGTACTGACTGACCCACAGCTTTAGTTATAGACATACATTAGCTAACAGCAGAGTACTGACTGACCCACAGCTTTAGTCATAGACATACATTAGCTAACAGCAGAATACTGACTGACCCACAGCTTGAGTCATAGACATACATTAGCTAACAGCAGAGTACTGACTGACCCACAGCTTTAGTCATAGCAGGACTAGTCTAGTTTGAGCCTGCTGGACCCAGAATACCTCCCATTAGCAGGACTAGTCTAGTTTGAGCCTGCAGAATCCAGAATACCTTCTATTAGCAGGACTAGTCTAGTTTGAACCTGCAGAATCCAGAATACCTCCCATCAGCAGGACTAGTCTAGTTTGAACCTGCAGAATCCAGAATACCTCCCATCAGCAGGACTAGTCTAGTTTGAGCCTGCAGAATCCAGAATACCTCCCATTAGCAGGACTAGTCTAGTTTGAGCCTGCTGGACCCAGAATACCTTCCATTAGCAGAACTAGTCTAGTTTGAGCCTGCAGAATCCAGAATACCTCCCATTAGCAGGACTAGTCTAGTTTGAGCCTGCTGGACCCAGAATACCTCTCATTAGCAAGACTAGTCTAGTTTGAGCCTGCTGGACCCAGAATACCTCCCATTAGCAGGACTAGTCTAGTTTGAGCCTGCAGAGTACTGACTGACACACAGCTTTAGTCATAGACATACATTAGCTAGCAAGACTAGTCTAGTTTGAGCCTGCTGGACCCAGAATACCTCCCATTAGCAGAACTAGTCTAGTTTGAGCCTGCAGAATCCAGAATACCTCCCATTAGCAGGACTAGTCTAGTTTGAGCCTGCAGAATCCAGAATACCTTCTATTAGCAGGACTAGTCTAGTTTGAACCTGCAGAATCCAGAATACCTTCCATTAGCAGAACTAGTATAGTTTTAGGCTGCTGGACCCAGAATACCTCCCATTAGCAGGACTAGTCTAGTTTGAGCCTGCTGGACCCAGAATACCTCCCATTAGCAGGACTAGTCTAGTTTGAGCCTGCTGGACCCAGAATACCTCCCATTAGCAGGACTAGTCTAGTTTGAGCCTGCTGGACCCAGAATACCTTCCATTAGCAGGACTAGTCTAGTTTGAGCCTGCTGGACCCAGAATACATCCCATTAGCAGGACTAGTCTAGTTTGAGCCTGCTGGACCCAGAATACCTCCCATTAGCAGAACTAGTATAGTTTGAGCCTGCAGAGTACTGACTGACCCACAGCTTTAGTCATAGACATACATTAGCTAGCAAGACTAGTCTAGTTTGAGCCTGCTGGACCCAGAATACCTCCCATTAGCAGAACTAGTCTAGTTTGAGCCTGCAGAATCCAGAATACCTCCCATTAGCAGAACTAGTCTAGTTTGAACCTGCAGAATCCAGAATACCTCCCATTAGCAGGACTAGTCTAGTTTGAGCCTGGAGAATCCAGAATACCTCCCATTAGCAGGACTAGTCTAGTTTGAACCTGCAGAATCCAGAATACCTCCCATTAGCAGGACTAGTCTAGTTTGAGCCTGGAGAATCCAGAATACCTTCTATTAGCAGGACTAGTCTAGTTTGAACCTGCAGAATCCAGAATACCTCCCATCAGCAGGACTAGTCTAGTTTGAGCCTGCAGAATCCAGAATACCTTCTATTAGCAGGACTAGTCTAGTTTGAGCCTGCAGAATCCAGAATACCTCCCATCAGCAGGACTAGTCTAGTTTGAGCCTGCAGAATCCAGAATACCTCCCATTAGCAGGACTAGTCTAGTTTGAGCCTGCAGAATCCAGAATACCGTCTATTAGCAGGACTAGTCTAGTTTGAACCTGCAGAATCCAGAATACCTTCCATCAGCAGGACTAGTCTAGTTTGAGCCTGCAGAATCCAGAATACCTTCCATTAGCAGGACTAGTCTAGTTTGAGCCTGGAGGAACCAGAATACCTCCCATTAGCAGGACTAGTCTAGTTTGAGTCTGGAGGACCCAGAATACCTTCTATTAGCAGGACTAGTCTAGTTTGAGCCTGGAGGACCCAGAATACCTCCCATTAGCAGGACTAGTATAGTTTGAGCCTGCAGAATCCAGAATACCTCCCATTAGCAGGACTAGTCTAGTTTGAGCCTGCTGGACCCAGAATACCTCCCATTAGCAGGACTAGTCTAGTTTGAGCCTGCTGGACCCAGAATACCTCCCATTAGCAGGACTAGTCTAGTTTGAGCCTGCAGAATCCAGAATACCTCCCATTAGCAGGACTAGTCTAGTTTGAGCCTGTAGAATCCAGAATAACTCCATTTAGCAGAACTAGTCTAGTTTGAGCCTGCAGAATCCAGAATACCTCCCATTAGCAGGACTAGTCTAGTTTGAGCCTGCAGAATCCAGAATACCTTCTATTAGCAGGACTAGTCTAGTTTGAACCTGCAGAATCCAGAATACCTCCCATCAGCAGGACTAGTCTAGTTTGAACCTGCAGAATCCAGAATACCTCCCATCAGCAGGACTAGTCTAGTTTGAGCCTGCAGAATCCAGAATACCTTCTATTAGCAGGACTAGTCTAGTTTGAGCCTTCTGGACCCAGAATAACTTCCATTAGCAGGACTAGTCTAGTTAGAGCCTGGAGGACCCAGAATACCTCCCATTAGCAGGACTAGTCTAGTTTGAGCCTGGAGGACCCAGAATACCTCCCATTAGCAGGACTAGTCTAGTTTGAGCCTGGAGGACCCAGAATACCTCCCATTAGCAGGACTAGTCTAGTTTGAGCCTGGAGGACCCAGAATACCTCCCATTAGCAGGACTAGTCTAGTTTGAGCCTGGAGGACCCAGAATACCTTCTATTAGCAGGACTAGTCTAGTTTGAGCCTGCTGGACCCAGAATACCTCCCATTAGCAGGACTAGTCTAGTTTGAGCCTGGAGGACCCAGAATGCGCTAATACTGGCAATACCTTGTGTGTGTGTGTGTGTGTGTGTGTGTGTGTGTGTGTGTGTGTGTGTGTGTGTGTGTGTGTGTGTGTGTGTGTGTGTGTGTGTGTGTTACCTTCATCAGATCCAGCATGAGGCCACTCAGGATGGCCAGGTACCTCCGCTCCAGGGATGTAGGGTGATTCACTGAGGGGAACTGCTGACACACGTACACACACACACACACACGTACACACACACACACACACACACGTACAGTTGTGAGGTTTCAGAGTGCAGTGTCTATGTTGAGATTCAGATGTGTCTGACTGGAGTTGACAGGAGGACTAGCTGACTGTTGTGTCTGAGGCCAGACATGCTGTCAACGAGCCTAACACAGCTTTCACTACAGCAGGTACATGATTACCAGCACTCGCATGGATCTCTGTGTGGGAGTGCATCAGGAGGCTGGTGGACATGCATGTTTCTGTCTGTCTGAATGTGTGTATCTGTGTGTGGACGTGTTTAACTACTCTTGTAGGGACCAGAAGTCCCCACAAGAATAGCAACCAACAAAGATTTGACCAACATCTCTCCCTGTCTCTCTGCATCTCTGTCTCTCTATCTCTCTGTCTCTCTCTGTCACTCTGTCTGTCTCTCTGTCTCTCTCTCTATCACTCTGTCTCTCTCTGTCACTCTCTCAGTCTCTCTCTCTGTCTCTCTCTGTCTCTCTGTCTGTCTCTCTGCCTCTCTGTCTGTATCTCTGTCTCTCTCTCTCTCTCTATCTGTCTCTCTGCCTCTCTGTCTCTCTGTCTCTCTGTCTCTCTGTCTCTCTCTTCTACAGTAACACTGAACACCACCATAACATGATGACTCAATCCACTCAGTCACGGACCACACTGGGAAGACAGCCACCAGGACTCACACAGATAGATAGGAGGGAAAGAGACAGAGGAGAGAGAATGGAGAGGGAGGGAGAGGTGGGATAGGTAGCGGTAGAGAGGAAGCAATGGGAGAGGAGAGGAAAGCGGAGGTGGAGTGTGAGGTGACGACAGAACAGCTGAACAGATCGACCCCAGAGTTGACCTTACCCGTAGTCCATGGAAGCGAGGGTTGTTGTAGAAGAGCTTCATCTGTTCAGCAGGTAGAGGACCCAGGACCTTCTGGATGGTAAAGAGTTGATCTATCTCACTCTCCCCTGGGAACAGAGGCTGACCATCACTCAGCTCCCCCAGAATACAACCCACTGACCACATGTCTACAGCCTTACCATAGGGGGCCCTGGGGTGGAGGGGAGAGAGAGAGAGAGAGAGAGAGAGAGAGAGAGAGAGAGAGAAAGAGAGAGAGAGAGAGAGAGAGAGAGAGAGAGAGAGAGAGAGAGAGAGAGAGAGAGAGAGAGAGAGAGAGAGAGAGAGAGAGAGAGAGAGAGAACAGTTTAAGTGACGCATTTGTAAAACTGAACCAGAAGAGTACATTCAGAATAATAAGGACACATGATGATGATGATGGTGATGATGATGATGATGATGATGTTGGTTCAGCAGAAGGTGATGAACACAATGACAGAAAGGAGAGAGAGAGAGAAAGAGAGAGAAAGAGAGAGAGAGAGAGAGAGATAGAGAGAGAGAGAGAGAGAGAGAGAGAGAGAGAGAGAGAGAGAGAGAGAGAGAGAGAGAGAGAGAGAGAGAGAGAGGTTGGCTGAGAGAAGAGAGGAGAGAGCCGCTGAGACTGAGGAAGAGTGATGAAGAGAGAAAATATTTGCGTGGGCGGAATTCAAATACCAAGTGTGAATAAATGTAAGAGTTGATTTAGTTGCTGTGGGAGGAGCCCCACCACATGATGTTCCAGTATCTAGACCATCAAATGGACACAGGAACCTCACAGTGTCTGTAGTATACACATTAAAACAGGGTTTATCACGGACAGACTAATACACATATTCACTGAAATATTCAGAGAAGGATTTATGTATGGACTGACAACTATGCAGACAAACAGACACTTACCAATGTACACACACAACACACGCACGCACCTACACACACTCACACACCGATACACACACAAATACAAACACCAATACAAACACACACACACACACACACACACACACACACACACACACACACACACACACACACACACACACACACACACACACACACACACACACACACACACTAATACAAACAGAAACACACACATACACACCAAATACAAACACCAATACAAACACACACACACACACACACTAATACAAACAAAAACACACACATACACACCAATGCAAACACACACACACCAATACAAACACAAACTAATACACACACCAATACAAATACACACACACCCACCAATAAACACACCAATACAAACACACCCCCACACAGCGCCTCTTACACACCCATACACACACAGGTCCAGTAGGTTTAATGGGACTCACCCCAGCAGTAGCTCAGGAGAGCGGTACCACCTAGTGGCTACATACTCAGTGTAGTTGGCATCACTTCCCTCTGACAGGTTGCGGGCAAAGCCTACAGGAAACCAGGCCAGAGAGAGACAGAGGAAGTCATGGACAGATACTGACTCAAAGCCTACAGGAAACCAGGCCAGAGAGAGACAGAGGAAGTCATGGACAGATACTGACTCAAAGCTTACAGGAAACCAGGCCAGACAGAGGAAGTCATGGACAGATACTGACTCAAAGCCTACAGGAAACCAGGCCAGAGAGAGACAGAGGAAGTCATGGACAGATACTGACTCAAAGCTTACAGGAAACCAGGCCAGACAGAGGAAGTCATGGACAGATACTGACTCAAAGCCTACAGGAAACCAGGCCAGACAGAGGAAGTCATGGACAGATACTGACTCAAAGCCTACAGGAAACCAGGCCAGAGAGAGACAGAGGAAGTCATGGACAGATACTGACTCAAAGCCTACAGGAAACCAGGCCAGAGAGAGACAGAGGAAGTCATGGACAGATACTGACTCAAAGCCTACAGGAAACCAGGCCAGAAAGAGGAAGTCATGGACAGATACTGACTCAAAGCCTACAGGAAACCAGGCCAGAAAGAGGAAGTCATGGACAGATACTGACTCAAAGCCTACAGGAAACCAGGCCAGAAAGAGGAAGTCATGGACAGATACTGACTCAAAGCCTACAGGAAACCAGGCCAGAAAAAGGAAGTCATGGACAGATACTGACTCAAAGCCTAAAGGAAACCAGGCCAGAGAGAGACAGAGGAAGTCATGGACAGATACTGACTCAAAGCCTACAGGAAACCAGGCCAGACAGAGGAAGTCATGGACAGATACTGACTCAAAGCCTATAGGAAACCAGGCCAGAAAAAGGAAGTCATGGACAGATACTGACCATTGCTTACCAGGGAGACTGAGATCGTCATTCGTCAAATGTGTGAGTTAATGTGAGTTAATTACTATGCTAGAAGTGACATATTTCTACTTACCAAAATCACAGAGTTTGAGAACATCCTCAGAGCTGATGAGGAGGTTTTCAGGCTTGATGTCTGAGGAGAAACAGAGGAGACCAGTTTTCACACGCGGCAGCAGTCTGGTACTTGGCAAAACCAAAGGTCAGACCAAACCATCTCTGCTGGGAGGCCCTGCCTCTGACTCAACACGTCATCTTAGCATAACTAAAGGAAAAGGTGCCCTCATTTTAGTAAAGGTAAGAGTTCCTCACCTCTGTGTACGATCTCATTCTTATGGCACCAGTGGATAGCTTTGATCAGCTGGTAGATGTAGGCCCTGGCTTTGTCAGGTGGTGCTCCGTTAGGCAGTTCCTCCAGCAACTCCAGCATGTTCTGGAACACACAATCCACAGTACTACTGTCAATCACAGCTACAACTACACTACCCATAATGCTCTGTATAACATATAAGTTAGATACTATTGCAAAACAAGTTAGATACTATGGCAATATTCTAAAAGTGTAAAAGTGAAACTGTTGACGTAAACAGTAGCTAAGTATATTGCATGTATGATTATTTATCATCCAACCGTCAGCGGACCCCAGCAATCCCTAGAAAGTAGTAGACATTTCTACTGACTAGACTATTGTGGTTTATTAAAGGTTCTCATTAAAGGTTCATCCTCTAGGTATTCACTGACCCTCTCCACATATTCAAAGACCAGGTAGAGTTTCCCTCTCCTCCTGAAAGCCTCTTTGAGTTCCACGATGTTCTCCTGTTTCAGCGTGCGCAGCATCTTCAGCTCCCTCAGCGTGGTCTCTTTAACCTCCTCATTCTCCTCACTGTCTTTAAACTTCTTTATGGCCACCAGCTCATTGGTCTCCTGGAAAACAGCATGTCAGAGTGTCACGCTGAGGGATCCCGTCAGTGGAGGCTGTTGAGGGGAGGACGGCTCATAATAATGGCTGGAACGGAGCGAATGGAACGGTATCAAACACATCCATTGTATTTGTCACATGCGCCGAATACAACAGG
This sequence comes from Salvelinus namaycush, assembly GCF_016432855.1. Classification (NCBI taxonomy): domain Eukaryota; kingdom Metazoa; phylum Chordata; class Actinopteri; order Salmoniformes; family Salmonidae; genus Salvelinus; species Salvelinus namaycush. The sequence continues at coordinate 20,731,870 of NC_052346.1, read as the reverse complement.
TGTAGTAGACCTTACAGTGAAATGCTGAATACAACAGGTGTAGTAGACCTTACAGTGAAATGCTGAATACAACAGGTGTAGTAGACCTTACAGTGAAATGCTGAATACAACAGGTGTAGTAGACCTTACAGTGAAATGCTGAATACAACAGGTGTAGTAGACCTTACAGTGAAATGCTGAATACAACAGGTGTAGACCTTATAGTGAAATGCTGAATACAACAGGTGTAGTAGACCTCACAGTGAAATGCTGAATACAACAGGTGTAGTAGACCTTACAGTGGAATGCTGAATACAACAGGTGTAGTAGACCTTACAGTGAAATGCTGAATACAACAGGTGTAGTAGACCTCACAGTGAAATGCTGAATACAACAGGTGTAGGTAGACCTCACAGTGAAATGCTGAATACAACAGGTGTAGGTAGACCTCACAGTGAAATGCTGAATACAACAGGTGTAGTAGACCTCACAGTGAAACGCCGAATACAACAGGTGTAGGTAGACCTCACAGTGAAATGCCGAATACAACAGGTGTAGGTAGACCTCACAGTGAAATGCTGAATACAACAGGTGTAGTAGACCTCACAGTGAAATGCTGAATACAACAGGTGTAGGTAGACCTCACAGTGAAACGCCGAATACAACAGGTGTAGTAGACCTCACAGTGAAATGCTGAATACAACAGGTGTAGGTAGACCTCACAGTGAAATGCCGAATACAACAGGTGTAGTAGACCTCACAGTGAAACGCTGAATACAACAGGTGTAGGTAGACCTCACAGTGAAATGCTGAATACAACAGGTGTAGTAGACCTCACAGTGAAAGGCTGAATACAACAGGTGTAGGTAGACCTCACAGTGAAACGCCGAATACAACAGGTGTAGGTAGACCTCACAGTGAAACGCTGAATACAACAGGTGTAGGTAGACCTCACAGTGAAACGCCGAATACAACAGGTGTAGTAGACCTCACAGTGAAATGCTGAATACAGCAGGTGTAGGTAGACCTCACAGTGAAATGCCGAATACAACAGGTGTAGGTAGACCTCACAGTGAAACGCCGAATACAACAGGTGTAGTAGACCTCACAGTGAAATGCTGAATACAACAGGTGTAGTAGACCTTACAGTGAAATGCCGAATACAACAGGTGTAGTAGACCTCACAGTGAAACGCTGAATACAACAGGTGTAGGTAGACCTCACAGTGAAACGCCAAATACAACAGGTGTAGTAGACCTCACAGTGAAACGCTGAATACAACAGGTGTAGTAGACCTTACAGTGAAATGCCGAATACAACAGGTGTAGTAGACCTCACAGTGAAATGCTGAATACAACAGGTGTAGTAGACCTTACAGTGAAATGCTGAATACAACAGGTGTAGTAGACCTTACAGTGAAATGCTGAATACAACAGGTGTAGTAGACCTTACAGTGAAACGCTGAATACAACAGGTGTAGGTAGACCTCACAGTGAAACGCTGAATACAACAGGTGTAGTAGACCTCACAGTGAAATGCTGAATACAACAGGTGTAGGTAGACCTCACAGTGAAATGCTGAATACAACAGGTGTAGGTAGACCTCACAGTGAAATGCTGAATACAACAGGTGTAGTAGACCTCACAGTGAAACGCCGAATACAACAGGTGTAGGTAGACCTCACAGTGAAACGGCGAATACAACAGGTGTAGGTAGACCTCACAGTGAAATTCTGAATACAACAGGTGTAGGTAGACCTCACAGTGAAATGCCGAATACAACAGGTGTAGGTAGACCTCACAGTGAAATGCCGAATACAACAGGTGTAGTAGACCTCACAGTGAAACGCCGAATACAACAGGTGTAGGTAGACCTCACAGTGAAATGCCGAATACAACAGGTGTAGGTAGACCTCACAGTGAAATGCCGAATACAACAGGTGTAGGTAGACCTCACAGTGAAATGCTGAATACAACAGGTGTAGGTAGACCTCACAGTGAAATGCCGAATACAACAGGTGTAGGTAGACCTCACAGTGAAATGCTGAATACAACAGGTGTAGTAGACCTCACAGTGAAATGCTGAATACAACAGGTGTAGGTAGACCTCACAGTGAAACGCCGAATACAACAGGTGTAGTAGACCTCACAGTGAAATGCTGAATACAACAGGTGTAGGTAGACCTCACAGTGAAATGCCGAATACAACAGGTGTAGTAGACCTCACAGTGAAACGCTGAATACAACAGGTGTAGGTAGACCTCACAGTGAAATGCTGAATACAACAGGTGTAGTAGACCTCACAGTGAAAGGCTGAATACAACAGGTGTAGGTAGACCTCACAGTGAAACGCCGAATACAACAGGTGTAGGTAGACCTCACAGTGAAACGCTGAATACAACAGGTGTAGGTAGACCTCACAGTGAAACGCCGAATACAACAGGTGTAGTAGACCTCACAGTGAAATGCTGAATACAGCAGGTGTAGGTAGACCTCACAGTGAAATGCCGAATACAACAGGTGTAGGTAGACCTCACAGTGAAACGCCGAATACAACAGGTGTAGTAGACCTCACAGTGAAATGCTGAATACAACAGGTGTAGTAGACCTTACAGTGAAATGCCGAATACAACAGGTGTAGTAGACCTCACAGTGAAACGCTGAATACAACAGGTGTAGGTAGACCTCACAGTGAAACGCCAAATACAACAGGTGTAGTAGACCTCACAGTGAAACGCTGAATACAACAGGTGTAGTAGACCTTACAGTGAAATGCCGAATACAACAGGTGTAGTAGACCTCACAGTGAAATGCTGAATACAACAGGTGTAGTAGACCTTACAGTGAAATGCTGAATACAACAGGTGTAGTAGACCTTACAGTGAAATGCTGAATACAACAGGTGTAGTAGACCTTACAGTGAAACGCTGAATACAACAGGTGTAGGTAGACCTCACAGTGAAACGCTGAATACAACAGGTGTAGTAGACCTCACAGTGAAATGCTGAATACAGCAGGTGTAGTAGACCTCACAGTGAAACGCTGAATACAACAGGTGTAGTAGACCTCACAGTGAAACGCTGAATACAACAGGTGTAGTAGACCTCACAGTGAAACGCTGAATACAACAGGTGTAGTAGACCTTACAGTGAAACGCTGAATACAACAGGTGTAGGTAGACCTCACAGTGAAACGCTGAATACAACAGGTGTAGTAGACCTCACAGTGAAACGCTGAATACAACAGGTGTAGTAGACCTCACAGTGAAATGCTGAATACAACAGGTGTAGTAGACCTCACAGTGAAACGCTGAATACAACAGGTGTAGTAGACCTCACAGTGAAACGCTGAATACAACAGGTGTAGTAGACCTCACAGTGAAACGCTGAATACAACAGGTGTAGGTAGACCTCACAGTGAAACGCTGAATACAACAGGTGTAGTAGACCTCACAGTGAAACGCCGAATACAACAGGTGTAGTAGACCTCACAGTGAAATGCTGAATACAACAGGTGTAGTAGACCTTACAGTGAAATGCCGAATACAACAGGTGTAGTAGACCTCACAGTGAAACGCTGAATACAACAGGTGTAGGTAGACCTCACAGTGAAACGCCAAATACAACAGGTGTAGTAGACCTCACAGTGAAACGCTGAATACAACAGGTGTAGTAGACCTTACAGTGAAATGCCGAATACAACAGGTGTAGTAGACCTCACAGTGAAATGCTGAATACAACAGGTGTAGTAGACCTTACAGTGAAATGCTGAATACAACAGGTGTAGTAGACCTTACAGTGAAATGCTGAATACAACAGGTGTAGTAGACCTTACAGTGAAACGCTGAATACAACAGGTGTAGGTAGACCTCACAGTGAAACGCTGAATACAACAGGTGTAGTAGACCTCACAGTGAAATGCTGAATACAGCAGGTGTAGTAGACCTCACAGTGAAACGCTGAATACAACAGGTGTAGTAGACCTCACAGTGAAACGCTGAATACAACAGGTGTAGTAGACCTCACAGTGAAACGCTGAATACAACAGGTGTAGTAGACCTTACAGTGAAACGCTGAATACAACAGGTGTAGGTAGACCTCACAGTGAAACGCTGAATACAACAGGTGTAGTAGACCTCACAGTGAAACGCTGAATACAACAGGTGTAGTAGACCTCACAGTGAAATGCTGAATACAACAGGTGTAGTAGACCTCACAGTGAAACGCTGAATACAACAGGTGTAGTAGACCTCACAGTGAAACGCTGAATACAACAGGTGTAGTAGACCTCACAGTGAAACGCTGAATACAACAGGTGTAGGTAGACCTCACAGTGAAACGCTGAATACAACAGGTGTAGTAGACCTTACAGTGAAACGCTGAATACAACAGGTGTAGGTAGACCTCACAGTGAAATGCTGAATACAACAGGTGTAGTAGACCTCACAGTGAAACGCTGAATACAACAGGTATAGTAGACCTCACAGTGAAACGCTGAATACAACAGGTGTAGTAGACCTCACAGTGAAACGCTGAATACAACAGGTGTAGGTAGACCTCACAGTGAAACGCTGAATACAACAGGTGTAGGTAGACCTCACAGTGAAACGCTGAATACAACAGGTGTAGGTAGACCTCACAGTGAAACGCTGAATACAACAGGTGTAGGTAGACCTCACAGTGAAACGCTGAATACAACAGGTGTAGGTAGACCTCACAGTGAAACGCTGAATACAACAGGTGTAGGTAGACCTCACAGTGAAACGCTGAATACAACAGGTGTAGGTAGACCTCACAGTGAAATGCTGAATACAACAGGTGTAGGTAGACCTTACAGTGAAATGCTGAATACAACAGGTGTAGGTAGACCTCACAGTGAAACGCTGAATACAACAGGTGTAGGTAGACCTCACAGTGAAACGCTGAATACAACAGGTGTAGGTAGACCTCACAGTGAAACGCTGAATACAACAGGTGTAGGTAGACCTCACAGTGAAACGCTGAATACAACAGGTGTAGGTAGACCTCACAGTGAAATGCTGAATACAACAGGTGTAGGTAGACCTTACAGTGAAATGCTGAATACAACAGGTGTAGGTAGACCTCACAGTGAAACGCTGAATACAACAGGTGTAGGTAGACCTCACAGTGAAATGCTGAATACAACAGTTGTAGGTAGACCTCACAGTGAAACACTGAATACAACAGGTGTAGGTAGACCTTACAGTGAAATGCTGAATACAACAGGTGTAGGTAGACCTCACAGTGAAACGCTGAATACAACAGGTGTAGTAGACCTCACAGTGAAACGCCGAATACAACAGGTGTAGTAGACCTCACAGTGAAACGCTGAATACAACAGGTGTAGGTAGACCTCACAGTGAAATGCTGAATACAACAGGTGTAGGTAGACCTCACAGTGAAATGCTGAATACAACAGGTGTAGGTAGACCTTACAGTGAAATGCTGAATACAACAGGTGTAGGTAGACCTCACAGTGAAACGCTGAATACAACAGGTGTAGGTAGACCTCACAGTGAAACGCTGAATACAACAGGTGTAGGTAGACCTCACAGTGAAACGCTGAATACAACAGGTGTAGGTAGACCTCACAGTGAAACGCTGAATACAACAGGTGTAGGTAGACCTCACAGTGAAATGCTGAATACAACAGGTGTAGGTAGACCTCACAGTGAAACGCTGAATACAACAGGTGTAGGTAGACCTCACAGTGAAATGCTGAATACAACAGTTGTAGGTAGACCTCACAGTGAAACGCTGAATACAACAGGTGTAGGTAGACCTCACAGTGAAACGCTGAATACAACAGGTGTAGGTAGACCTCACAGTGAAACGCTTACTGACAAGCCCTTCACCAACAATGCAGATCTAGACATAGAGTTAATCAAATATTTACTAAATAAACTAAAGTTTTAAAAAACGGTAGCAGAAACATTATGTACAAAATGAGTTACAAACAACGTGAAAAGAGGAACAAAACAGCCCAGTTGGTCGGGAGGCTGGAAAACGGCAGCCGTCCCCTCTGTGTTTGATACCATTCAACTGATTCAGCACCAGCCACTACCACGAGCCTGTACTCCCCAATTAAGGTGCCGCCAAACCTCCTGTGGATCCCACTGATGGTGGGGCGCCTGTGAAAGTAACCCTAAATAGTGTGACTGACTATGTTCGAATCCAGGTCTTCTTCGCGCCACAAGACAGTGTTAGTCCACTGAGCTAAAGCCTAGGCCCGAGACAATAACTCTCAGGGATTATGCAAATATTCAGGTTTCAGGCAAGAGTTCTCATCAAGGGAGCACACCGGCAGGCCACTAAAAAGCAGGAAGGACCCGATTAGATGTATTTTCAGGGGTGTCAAAATCTGGGATCCTCCTCAGATCTTTTAAAGCAGTGGTCCCTCCACATATCCTGAAGTTACCCAGGTGTGGACCCTCCACATATCCTGAAGTTACCCAGGTGTGGTCCCTCCACATATCCTGAAGTTACCCAGGTGTGGACCCTCAACATATCCTGAAGTTACCCAGGTGTGGTCCCTCCACATATCCTGAAGTTACCCAGGTGTGGTCCCTCCACATATCCTGAAGTTACCCAGGTGTGGTCCCTCCACATATCCTGAAGTTACCCAGGTGTGGACCCTCAACATACCCTGAAGTTACCCAGGTGTGGTCCCTCCACATACCCTGAAGTTACCCAGGTGTGGTCCCTCCACATATCCTGAAGTTACCCAGGTGTGGTCCCTCCACATATCCTGAAGTTACCCAGGTGTGGACCCTCAACATATCCTGAAGTTACCCAGGTGTGGACCCTCAACATACCCTGAAGTTACCCAGGTGTGGTCCCTCCACATATCCTGAAGTTACCCAGGTGTGGTCCCTCCACATATCCTGAAGTTACCCAGGTGTGGACCCTCCACATACCCTGAAGTTACCCAGGTGTGGACCCTCAACATATCCTGAAGTTACCCAGGTGTGGACCCTCCACATATCTTGAAGTTACCCAGGTGTGGTCCCTCCACATATCCTGAAGTTACCCAGGTGTGGACCCTCCACATATCCTGAAGTTACCCAGGTGTGGGGTACTAAAATTACTCTCTCTCTCTCTCTCTCTCTCTCTCTCTCTCTCTCTCTCTCTCTCTCCCTACCTCTCTTTCTCTGCCTCTATTCTCTCTGCCTATCTCTATCTCTCTCTCAGCCTCTCTCTCTGCCTCTCTCTCTTGCCTTGCCTCTCTCTCTCTCTCTCTCTCTCTGCCTCTCTCTCTCTCTGCCTCTCTCT